>NC_072466.1:13928362-14195862 GCF_027596085.1 Anoplopoma fimbria
CATCCCCTTCACATGTCTTTATATTGATATGTGTTATTATTTAATTTATCCTCAGTGTGACAATATATCGGCTGTTACTGTTTTCAGAAGATATTTTTCACAAGTTATATTAGTTATTTAAATATGATGACCCAACAGATCAGCTCCTGTAAAATATATAATCTGTGAAATATTAGTGTTTTATGTTGTAATTAAATATAAAGCCCACCTTTACAAGGGTTTTTGCCTCGTAATCATTGTTTGGGCACTGAAACTTATTTGGCAATGACATTGCCCAGCTTTCACTGGGTGTACTTATACATTTTGACAGTCTTCTAATTTAGAGGCTGTATGGCAGTAAATCCTCTGAGACATCTGGTTAACAGAGCGAAGACTGGAGATGGAGAGGCCAACAGACAGACGGTCAGACAGACACATAGACAGACAGGTTACCATGGTTATCAGAGCATAGAGAAAAGAATGGAAGGTGATGAACCTGAGTAGATGTGTGTGTGTGTGTGTGTGTGTGTGTGTGTGTGTGTGTGTGTGTGTGTGTGTGTGTGTGTGTGTGTGTGTGTGTGTGTGTGTGTGTGTGTGGCAGCCGTAGAGCCGAAGGCAGACGGTCATTGTGTCCTTGTCATTCAGTGAATCTGAAAACTGAACCCTGTCTAAAGCCGGCCCTCTCCATTTCGCTGTCAGTATCTCGCCTCATTGTTCGACATAAAAGGGAAGACAGAAAAAGTGTTATCGGTAGCCAAAGTTAGAGTCTTACACATGGTCAGATTCTCCCAAGAAATAATTTTGATGTTTAGGTAAAGGTTGCTATGACCCATGAAAATCTAAAAAGAAAATGTAATTGAAATGGTCCGTGTTTCTTTGGTGCTGCTTCCTGCATTATTTAGTGACAGCAGGGCTTAAACACTTTGCAATTATGTTTACTATAATACGCTGAATGTATGTAATAAAGTTTCGGTGAAGTTAGTTTAAAGGTGCGCAATTCAAAATTCTGAACATTCCATCATCGAGGCTCTCAACATGGCGATAGCTAGGGGCTCGCAGCTAACATTGCTAACAGCGCAAACAGTGCTCACAGCGTTAAACAGTGATAACAGTGTTAAACAGTGCTCACAGCGTTAAACAGTGATAACAGTGTTAAACAGTGCTCACAGCGTTAAACAGTGATAACAGTGTTAAACAGTGCTCACAGCGTTAAACAGTGATAACAGTGTTAAACAGTGCTCACAGCGTTAAACAGTGTTAAACAGTGCTCACAGCGTTAAACAGTGCTAACAGCGCTAACAACAGGATTTCCTGTTTTGGCCTGATGAGATGACAACATGTAGTCATGTGTTGGCAACATGATAGCATGTGCACACTTTTTTTTTGCTCTTATAATGATCGCATTGTGATAAATATGTGGATGTAGTCTTACTATAGTCAATACTTTGACATGATGATGGATGAATTGATGGGTATAAGTTACTTACCTTTGTCTATTGCTATTTAATATACTACTGCTATTTAATATACGACACAACCTGGATATTGTGTGAGCCTATCCCCCCCACGCACACACTTGTTCTTACAGTGATGAGAACTTTTCTGTTATGAAAACACTGTTATGGAAATCTTGACTCCCTCAGAGGTTTCAGATTCTCAGATATCATTTCTGGTTGATACTTCCAAACTGTAGGTTTGGAAGGTCTGCGTTTCACTGAGCTTGTATATGATACGTTGTGAGCACTCGTGTGAGAATGTGTACACATGTGTGAGAGAGACTTTGGGTGTCTCAGATGTTCTTCACAGTTCATCAGTGTTGACATCTGGCCAAACAGCTGCACTCATCTGGACACACACACATACACACACACTCACAAACACACACTTCTCCTCTGTATTTTTCATCTGATCTTCCCTTCCCGTCTGTCTTCTTTGTGTACAGTTGCTGTATATGTGTGCGTCTCTGTGTTTATGTTTGTATATCAGTGTATAATGTTGTTTATAACTTTAACCTTAAAGCAGCACTGGGATATGCGACGCGTCATTATGCATGTATTTGTCTGTGTGTGTTTGCCAGACAGGAAATGTGAACCATGTGCACAGTGTGTTGAGCATTCCAGTACTTTAGGTCCAACAAGTTTGCCATTCACTCTGAAATGAATGTGCTTTTGTTATGGGAACAACACAGAGAAGTCAGCTGAAACCCCCCCCCCAAAAAAAAAAACACTTGTGTGCAGTCTCATGGTGCATTTGTGGTGTGATGACAGATGTAAATAATGATCAGTTTGTTTAGAGCTCAATGATCAGTTCACTGTGTTTCTTCTTTGGATAACAAGAGCTACTTGACTTGCTGGCTAATAGCCTTCACACATTTTATAGCAGGTGTAGGGTTGTACTGATCCGCATTTTTCAGTCACAGTTCTGATACCTGGGCTTTGGGTATCGGCCGATACCAAGCACTGTTCTGATACCAGTGTTTGATTAATACGCTGCATTGCTCACTGTGCAGAAGTGACTGGGATAATTTTAAGGCAACATTTGGCTTGTGTTAAACAAGCTTTCCTTACTTAGTAAAACAAAATAGAACAAATGAATACATAGACATACATTTACTGAATTGTTATTTATTATTACAATTATAAATGGCACACCAGCAAATTGGTAATAAAAAAATTCAAAATTAACAGGAATTACAATTCGTGTGAACCTTTCAAATGCAGAAACAAATTGCGTAGGACTCAAAACTCAAGTATGCTGTACAATGTGTATAGTATATAAACACAAGGCTGAAACTGCATGGCTAATAAAATGTTGCAGGCATTAAAGTACGCATGCTATGTTATATTATTGTTATGGAGATGAGAATTTGAGATGTATAGCACTACTTTAATGTCTTCTAGCTGATTTTATTTGTTTTGTTTAATACCCCGACCACCCATAAGGGCACAGGGGAAGAAAACCAAGTAATGTTTGCATAGTAAAACATTATTGATGGCTTCCAACAATATCCTGGGGGAAAAAAAATCTGTGTTCTTCGCAGTATTTTCCATAATGTATGTTCTTTCCATGTTTCCACTCTTTTCCAGCAGTGAAAAATATCTGTGGACAGGAAATGGAAAAAAAGATTGCTTGAGCAACATAATGCAAATGAATAGTCCTTTGATGTTGTAGCAATACACTGCCCAAAGTCTGCACAGTTGAAAGCTGGCCAAAAACCGCTGTGTGCTCCTTTTATCCAAAGATAAGTGAATATGGCTCTCGCTATCTATGAGGGGCAAATTCTGTTAACTGCATTATACTGTACCCAAAATACACTCAGATTAACACATGTGGATGGTATAAGACACCTGCCCTCCCCCTCATGTTCCACACTCATTACTCATAACCTCCGAACAGCGACAAGACGACGCAGAGAAACTGACATAATTCTGATGGTTTTAAATAAGAAACCTGTGTGTAAAGCAGGGTGTGCTGGTTGATCCTTATATTGCTTTTTAGTAATTAACCCTTTTTTGCTTTGAAGAAAGACTGTCTGACCTGTTTTGAACTACTCTGAATGGACCTGAACCTGTGATTAGGGATGATATGACTACACAATTAAGCAGAACTTTGCTGCAATATTTATGTGTATTTGAATTCTTCATTTTATGTAATGGGTTTAATGGAATTATATGGAATTTCTTTAATAAAGTTGCTTGTGTTCAATCTCACAGCCATTTACCTAAATATCAGACTTTTAACATTCCATTCAATCTGTCTCTCAGATGTCAGTGTTAATTCATGCAGCTGTTTTTTGTTTCGTCATCTGTTTCTGTATGTTATCGCCTGTGTTTCCTCTCCAGGACTGTTCCCGGCGGTGCTGAACCTGGCGTCCATGGCAGACATATCCGCTAATGCTACCTGTGGTTCACTGGGTCCAGAGATGTTCTGTAAGCTGGTGGAACATGTACCAGGCCAGCCTGTCAGAAACCCTCAGTGTCGAATCTGCAACCAAAGGAGTACAAAACCATTTGGTGAGAACTCACACAAGACTTATAGGCAGGGTGATTACAATAATTAATCATGCCAGATTAGTTAATTAGTGCCAGATCGGCCAGATGTTAACTAATCATTTTGTCTAAAAAGATAATTGCCGGATGAGCTGAAGAATCAATCGCAACATGACAAGATGACAATACAAAATTAGCCTGTGATCATAATTCTAACAGCAAGCTAGACAGTCGGTTATTTAGTCAAATCAATGATTCAGTTAACCTCATACAACCAACCAATCAGTTTTTCAGCGAAGCAGTCCATCATTAACCAGCCAGTGAGTCAGCTAATGAGTCCAGTTAGCTTTGGTCAACCATGATGAGAGGAATAAAAGAAGGATTGGATGTACTGCTCCAAAAACGTGATAAGAAAGGAAAGAGGGAAAAGCTTGAAAAGGGTGAGATAAAAAAATGAACAGATGAACTGAGTCAAAACTGATCATTTTAAAACACTGCTACTTTCATAAATACTAAGACCAGAGATTTATTAATATTTAGTAATCAGCTGAATGACTGACTTGCTCACTGTTTAAGGAATAGTTCCACATTTTGGAAAATATGGATATCATTTTTCTTGATGAGAGCTGTCATGTCTGTCCATTCAATATGAAGCTCTGGACACATGAGTTAACTTAGCTTAGCTTAGCATTAAGGGATGATGCAAGGTGAACTGACCAGCTTGGCTCTGTCCAAAGGTAAAACATTCTGCCCGTCAGGACCTCAAAAGCTCAATAGTTAACGTATTGTATTAACTTTTGGTTAAGATGTATTAAATACAAAGAGAAAAAACAACCTCACCACCTCATTGACTCTAGAGAAATTCTAAAATGTTGAACTATTCCATTCCAATTTACCGGCAACCAATTAATTGACTGATTTTTAATAGACAGGCTGACTTACTATAAGCCAGATATATAGATTTGAGTATTTTGGATGTCCTTTATCTACTTTCAATGTAAGAAATCTTTATTCAGTTTTCTTTCTTATAAGACAAAAAAATAAGTGAAGAGGAAGAATGCTGTTAAAAAAGTAAGAGAAAATACTTTTATCAAAGGTTATATAGCTTTCAAATTCTTCTCTCAATTGTTGCCATGGTTTTTGAACAGAAATGTCACACATAAGTAGCCCGATGATTGACAGCTGCAAGTCAACCTGAAACATCACATCTTCACTTAACAATACTCTCTCACACACATGTAAACACCCAAGCAATCCCGTACACACTGACTGTATGCATAAAAGTTTGGTGTACTGGCCTTTGTTATTCGATAAACTAATAATATGTTCTCTTCTTGTTCCATCAAAGCTATTGTGTGGAATAGTAACAGCGGTCAGGAGTAGATTCTGCTAAAAGGGTGACATTTTTCTTGATTCAGAGGGAAATAAAATCATCTGGAATGGAAAGGAAATAAAAAAATTTACAAGGTAGAAAAATGTGCTTTTTTAAAAATATCGGTCCTCGAATGTTTGAAATGCTAGAATTTTATAAAAAAACAGTGGAGCGGAACATTTTATCCTCAATGCTGGATTCAAGACTAAATTGATTTTTAGATACTTAAAGTGTTAATAAAACAATTGATATGCTCCCTCTCTATATCTGTTTCTGTGTGTGTGTGTGTGTGTGTGTGTTTGTGTGTGTGTGTGTGTGTGTGTGTGTGTGTGTGTGTGTGTGTGTGTGTGTGTGTGTGTGTGTGTGTGTGTGTGTGTGTGTGTGTGTGCAGAAAAACATCCCATAGAATATGCCACAGATGGGACTAACCGTTGGTGGCAAAGTCCCTCTATCAAGAATGGAATGGAGTACCACTCTGTAACCATCACTCTGGACTTAAAACAGGTAACACAGACACACGTGACAAAACAAAAGACTCAAAACTGTAACTCACGTAACAATAGCGCAGTGGTATAGCCAAATCTGACACAACCAAACAATAGTTATAGTTATATACCGTCATTGCGCCCAACCCTAACAGACATACAAACACACACACACACACCCACACACAAACAAACTTGTAACACTATACTTGTGAAGATATTATACTGACTACCACATGAATTTTCTAGAGGCTTACTCCAACCTTAAACTAAAAGAGTTTCAAACATTCACTCCCTGTAGCATTAACTGTTGGCTCCTTCTTCACAAAGAATGACAGCTGTGGTTGGCCTGGATTTATGTTGGTTTCAAAGGATTTTAATGGGGACTCAACATTTGGAATCCACTGTAACTGCCCTGAATCAAACCTGAACACATCCTCCATTGTCCTTGATGAGTCAAGCTACAAACCTTTTCCGTTTATTAAGGTTTGTTTAACAGCATCAAAAACATGAATAACTGTATACAGCACTGGGCATCTCTTTATTGAGAGATGCCCAGTGCTGTATACAGTGTTTGGTGCATTTTCTTTCATGGTAATGAAAATTTTTTGTGGCTTGTTTATTTCAACCAAGGACCTTCTGTGAGATAATGTAATACGATGATAAGGCTTGGCCTGAAGCCTCTGAAGCTTCTGAGATGTAAAAAAAAAAAGTCTCAAACATTTTTGTATTTCAGATAACCCTTAACACCTTGTCTTTTAAATCATTGATATGATATGAATGAAAGTTTAACTAGATAATGTAAATTTGGCGTCACATGATCCGCTAGATAGAATCGCTCTGTTGGAGTTGTTGGGACAATAAAAACACTCAGTCCACAGTTTTATTTTTGTCTGCCATTTACAGAAAAAAAGTTGTGACAGTTGCCGTTTTAACCAATAAAAACGTCAGTAATATTATTATTATTATTACTATTTTTAATTAAATAGAGTGCTCTGTGTAAAAAATCCATAGTTTTTTGTTCCTTTTAGTTCTCTCCAAACAGCCACAGCCGCAATTTTGGTCGCTGAGTGCTTATTTGACGCTCCAAAATTGAAACAAGCTTCATCCTTCTTTCAGTGGCGTTAAATGCAGCATCAAAGCCGTTTGACGCTGTTGGTGCATAAACAATAGTTGTTCTTCAAAAGTGCATTTGGGTCTCAAATCTGCTGTACAAGTAGATTTTTATGGACTATCCTGGATCTTTTCTCTCCATAACAAATAATCTGTAAATTCATACCCTCTTGACTTTTTTTTTTTCACAATTGTCCCATTTGCTTTTACATGTTCATCCTAACACTTTCTGCCACCATGTTTCTTCTCAGTCAAGATGTTGCTCCCATAACCACAGTCTTCTTACATTACATAAACACACCAGCCTGCATGTTGTCAATCCAATTGTAATTAGAGCAATTTGTTAATCATTCCCACAATGTTTCTTTGTTTTGTCATCCAAAGAATTAAGTTACCTACTAATATTTCATTGGTTAAACTATCCTTGCTATCGATCATTTCATAAGCATGTGTATCATTCTTTAAATAATTGGTTTTCATTTTTGATTTGGAAGGCTTGGCAGGAATTCCGGTGTTTGAGGGCCTGTGTACTGGCATGGGATGATTTAGGACATCTAGTTTAGTTTAGAAGTGCGATTAAACAGATCACAGCGCCAGAGAATAATTATATGGATGTCTTGAGAATAAAACTAATGAGGGTGAGAGACTTTAGTTCATGAGAAGTCCTCGGTTCATTAAGAGAAACCTTTGAAAAATTGCTTTTAAGGTTAAAACAGATTCATTTTAGAAAAAAGTCCAATATTCTAGAATAAAATGCCATAATTAAAACAAAAGCCTAAAGTAACTCACATTAGCAATTACTGAATATCTACATTTGACATCTCATATAAATGGATATTGCTCAAGCAGAATGTGCCATTCACAATTTTGTCAACTGAAGTATAATTTTGTGATCTCCAACTCACACTTCTGTTTGAACGTTGTGAGATTAAATCAGAGTTTTTTTCTCTCAAACAGCTATAAAATAGCATCGTCTTCAAATGGCAAAACATTAAAAAATGTAAGCGAGAGATGTGAGACTATTACATCTCTTCCTTTAATCTGTTTCCTTCATATTTAAACATTTCTACACTGTATTAAGAACTTAAACAAAAACAAAACAGACAGCTCATTGTCAGTACAGTGTGTTAGAGTAAACAAAACAAGACCAAAACTGAATATTAGAATATTTTAGGTCAGCCTCCTATTATTCATATTGAGTTGAAAAACATTCAGATGCAGAAAGAGAGAGCGAAACAGAGACAATAGAAAAATAGAAAGAGGCAAAACTGGGGGGAGTTTTTTTTTTTTTTTTTGCCAACCATGAAATACGTAGAATGTATCTCTGGGCAGGAAGTAGAGGAGCAGCCATCTTGACATGTTAATGACTTCAGGCCCATCAATCACACCTTTCACCACTGTGTTGTGGCTGCAGAATATATATTCACCCCTAAATCGTCTCTCAAACACACACACACACAAACACACACACACGTTTCACACCTGTCACAGGAATGAAATGGCCGATGAATGCATCTGCCTGGTAACGCACCCACACTCTCTCACTCACTCACTTCTGACCTTAATATTAGTATGTGGAGCCTGAGTCTGACATGTACACACACTTCTCCACACACACTCTTCTTGCGCTTATCCACAGTCAAACTTGCATATAGAAATGTGCAGAAAAATGAATGGAAGAAATTATTATAAAGCTCACAGCTGGATAAGGAGTGTGAAAAAAATCCCGCTCTTGTTCCATTTGTCATGAGCAGATTCTTTAAAAGCTTTTCAAATACCAGCATGCTTTTTTCTCAATGCCATCTTAGCTCTAACAGTCCTCTTTATATGATGGCCATGTTGGACGTGTTCACAGCAATGTATAATGTGTATTTATTTCAGTGTCAAGGCTGTCGATCTTACTATAAAATAGAAAAGAATAAGGTTTTTATTTGGCTAAACACTCCTTTCTTTTTGCCACTGGGGCTGTACCCGATCAGAATTGTTTTATTTTAATCGAATTTGGCTGTTCAATACCAAGATTGGACTTTTAGTTCCTTTTTTCCTCTCTGTGGCGGTGCGCTGCAACTGGCTTGGAAAGGCCCAGGGTCGCTGTTTCCATGGGCCGTGGACTTTGTGCTCGCTGTGTAGAGAGACGGTTCCCCTGCAACAGGCATGTCTGTCAACCTGGCGTACTGTCCTCAGTGCGTCAGGGTCTGCAACGATGTCAGCCAACGACTGAATCCATCTCGAAACATGAACCCCGTCTTGATGACCAGGCCTCCATATCCATAGCCAACATCCGATGTTATTATTACTAAAGAGAAGAGCTCAACGTTTTTCATTGATCTTGCCTCTTAGTTTTGCTCAAAGTGAAACATCAAAATCTAGGCTAATGCTCACAAAATAAAAAAAATACACAGCTCGACTTGGAGGGGTCACCGACGGATTTGGGCAGCCCTAATTGTCATATTTGCTGTGTTCCCCATGGAAAATATATGATCTTCATGATTATCAGTTTACTGTTAGAACTCATTTAGTATACCATATACATAAAGTGATGAAGGGTTGTCTGGATGTTGCACAGTGACACAATGTGAACACACAGGGCCAAACATGTTTTTTTTAATCAAAAAAGTCAACAATCGACTGAATATATACATGTACTATGTATGTATATACATATATATATGTATATACATGTGTGAGTCTCGATCAGGCCAAAGGAAAGCTTTTTACCCTCCAGTGTGCTGAATTTCCCCTGCGACCTCAGTCATCTCACTCAGAAAATGACAGTGGGCTTGCGCATTTGTGTGTGTGTGTGTGTGTGTGTGTATGTTATCGCCTGTGACATCACCACCTTCATTTCCTCTCTTGTTATTGTTGAGCCTCTCCGGATGGAAAGACTAAATAATGAGAAAGAGTGGGAGCTGAGGGTCCGTGTGTGTGTGTGTGTGTGTGTGTGTGTGTGCGTGTGTGTGTGTTTGTGCGTATGTGAGAGAGAGACAATTGAGGTCTGTCTATGTTCTTTATTATTTTTCAGATGAATTCTTGAATTGTAATTTTGCATCTGACTTGACAATCAAAGTCTTCTGCAGAGACCTGTTGAAAAGGGTTGACCTTTCCACGAGAGCTTAGTTCATAAAGTCTGGCTATTTTAAGGTTTCATTTCGGGTTTAAACTGTTTCGTTTTTAGTTAAAATAATCATATTATTGGGCTGTTATACCTTCAGTCATTCCATTTCAAACAAAGGTTTCCCAGCTGAGCGCTACCAATGTGTGAAGCCTTGAGTTGCCTTAGGCTTAGGCATTAGTTTGCATATAAATTAGGAAATTACTAGTTAATCTATTAAAAACTACTTTACCATGAGGGGTTAAACTTGCCTCATCGCGGCAACAATCTGTTGTCAGCTTCAGAGGTTAAATTGCAGTTATTATGGTAATGCAGAAGCCAGTTTTATTGATGGACAGTTTATTCGTCGTGGTCAAATCATGCAGCGGCTCTGCTCTCTGGGGGCGGGAGGAGAACGGGGACCTGAAAGAGGCTGTCAGTCAAAGTGCTGTCATTATCCACCGCGCTTAAATACTGAGAACATACGAGTGGTGCAAGGGTTCTACAAGAAAACGGAATGCAGTTTTGGGGTCATGGATTTGGTTTTGGTTCGGTTTGTTTTGCACATGTAGGAGAAAAAAAAACAGAACCAATAAATTAATTACATATTACTATATTATATGAAGCCATAAGACTGATTTTCTATATGAATTACATGAAATGATAACAGTGCTAAAAGTACAAACTACAGCAAGCGTGCTGACAGAGCTAACAGTGTTTCCCTATATCCGCGATGACACTGTCGGTTGATACAAAGTTATCAACTTTAAAGTGGCCCTATTATGCTTTTCCACTTTTTCCCTCTTTAGCGTGTTATATATTTTTTTGTACATGTAAAAGGTCCGTAGAGTGTAAAACCTGAAGTCCACGCCTAAAAGGAGTTACCCTCCCGCTCAGACACACTGCTCCTGAGCTGCCTGAAACGGCTCCATTGAATTCTCTCCTTCACTTCCGTAACTTTATGAGGTCACAATGTTACGGAAGTGACGTAAATCTCCTTCCGACCAGTTTGGCCCTCAAACAACAAAAGAGAGAGACGGAGCTTAAAGTCCGGAGGAAGAGTTCTTTTATTGTTGCGCCGTAATGTTGAGAAGACGCTGTGCTGTGTTCTGCTCTGCGAGGAGAAAATTCTTTTTTTTGACTTCCGAAGGCAGATGAAATGAAGAAAAAGTGGCTACATTTAATTTTTAACAATTTGGCAGAACAGTACAACGAAAACTTAATGTTGTGTAAGCTGTATTTCGCCGAGGACAGCTTCAACAGTGCTTTGAACCGCTCTGGAAGACGGGGCTGAATTCGGTTTGTAAGAGGCAAGACATTTCCGACACATGCGAAACGTTGACCAACCACAACAGAGCGGGCTAGCTGACCAATCAGAATATGCACCCGGAAAATAGCATAATAGGGCCTTTTTGACTGCCATGAGTGCAGCTCTGTTCTGTTCTATGATTTGTTGCTTCTATGGGGATATTCTTGATTCTCCATTGTTGTTTTTCGTTGACTGACTTAATGTAACTGCTCTGTCACAATTAGCCTCATCCATTTCAACATTAACTACAATACAGTGAGTTTTACACGTCTCAAAATGATGCAAACATCATTAAAAAAAGAAAAAAAAGCCAACTTTCGAGCACACGGTTGGACATGAACAATCAGACCAATAAACAGGCCAATGGCAGTACCATACTACTAATTTACATTTATTAGACTATCCAGATCACTGAATATTATATACAGCTTTAAACCTCAACTCTCATCACAGTCCAATTCACAACAGTCTAGAGTGAATGGCCTGCTCAAGGACACCTTAATAAGGCAGATGCTTGAGCCTGGAGTCCCCCGGTTCTCGAAATCAGTCGTTATGAGGACTCAGTGAACCTTTACCTATCATAGTTAAAGCTTATAGCATATATTTTACGCTTGGATGAAAATGGCAAATACATCTTATACCATAAACATTTCCCATTAGAAACATATCTTAAACGTAGATACAAATCTTGCTTTTCTTTACTTTGCACTTTTAAATTATAATATGAGACAATTATGGTGAGAGCTTTCAAGGCCAGAAAATATATCTTTATTCATAACAGAGCGAAGGTAAATGAAACATCTGCTGTACCCAATGAAACTTTGGTGGTCTATGTTTGACGGTAGCTCGGGCCAAAGCAAGAATGTGGGAGAGATTGCAGCATCTGGTGTTTTGTGCAGACTAAAGCCTGTTTAAAAAGCTTAAGGCTAAATGACGACCAAGTCTGTGAGCGAGCGTGTTTGTGTGTGCATTTGTTTTATTTGCGTGTGTTACTGTGTTTTTGGCAGTTCAGACAGAGAGGCAGACTTAAAGAGAATGGATTTCAATTGGCTGTTACACACCCGGACATTTTTCAGTTGTATCCAGAGGCCGTTGTCTGTATATGCTGCACTCCACCGCAGCCTTTCCTCTCTTTAGGCCAATGTGAAAAACACAACCAATTGTCTGGTTTAAAAAATATATATTTTTACTGCAAGTTGGTTAAAAATGTAACTTTTATTCTAATGTGTTTCCTGCCGAGCTGTCAAGAGACTGTCATTCAAAGTACTGCAGCATCTCCTTAAATTGTTTTTAGTGGCAGCTCAGTGGAAAAGCAGAACGATCTTTCGAACGAGATGACTGTGTGGCTCCAGTGAATATCTCCTGCTTGTTTGCCTGCACTAAGCTTGGCAGTTGGGGATGCTGGATTATTCACACTATTTAGAACTGGGCCAAAAGCTACTTTATTAGTCCAGTGAGATGTTAACACATTTTCTCTTGAAGTGACAGTGAATTTTTAATGAGTCTGCATACCAGGTTCGTTGCCATGACGGCATATCCACCTGTGTTTCAGTACGTTTGTTTAGGTGTAAATCCCAAAAGTCAAAGAATTCAACTCTAGTTTATATTTTTTGTCATTGATTTCAATTGTATTTGTCTCATTCTGATCTTATTATTTCACCTTGTTTCTGATCTGTCTTTTGTGTTTTTTGTGTGCAAACTCTGTTCTAATTATCTGCAGTACTAACTGGAATTGGGGTTTGATGCCAGTTTATCTGGCCAGATAAATTTTAACACGTTGCCATGTGAATGGCCTGTAAACACCAGCTGTTCAGTAAAACCACTGTCACTGTGTGTCCAACTCACGCCCAGACAAAATGGATTCTTCACGGCCCATTTGATTGTGGGCAACCCCGGCCACACTGGACACGGGGCTTAAACGGTCTGATTGAGCATTAAAATAAACATTTTAAGTGCATTTGGCTGCTATGCTCAAATATGTTCTAAAAAGTAATTATCTGGTATATCAGGACTATTCCTTTTTCCTGTTAAATATGTACGATCGCTCTAACAAAATGCTTGAGAACTCTTTGGAAATAAATATTAATTTGTTTTGTTTGGAGTATTCAATTCACTGATGAGATGTAAAAATTGTAGACACTTCTCCATATCTGGAGATCAACACAATTCTGTAGCCTTTATAGACTTTTGAATTATTCGCTCAACTCCTCTGCAATTACAACACGTCCATAATCTGCAATATGAAATTCAGTCTGACCTCCAAGCAAGATGACTGGACTACAATAATAATACTGTTATTGTGCAAATTCAGTTTTAGAGATTCCACATTTTTTATTAATTTATTTAGTGGGGTATGCCTTCTTTCACCAAGATTACATTTCATGTGCTATATTTTAATCTGCATTTACAAGGTCTCAAATGTAACCTGATAAAAACCAAATTTCCCAAACCAGGCAGCAGATGAGTAAAACAGCTCAGTTTTAAAATTGAATCTTGCCAATTAAATTAGATACCAAAGGCTGATAGTATGGGCTGTTCACGAGTCATGACGTGAACTCATCGTTAACTTACCTCCCTGACATTAAATGTCACAGATGGAAGATAAACATTTATTAACGAGCCCTGTGATTTCCTGCAGGACAGTTACTGGTGTGTTCATTTGTTGATGCTGTGTCAAGCTTTAGAGGCAAAAGAAATCTCTCGTCTGATCCCAAATCTGATCAAAACATAGAATATGACACTGCAAACCTACACACACACACACACACACACACACACACACACACACACACACACACACACACACACACACACACACACACACACACACACACACACACACATTGCATTAGTTAGCTGTGTTCATCTATGTTTATCTGCTGGAGCTGCCTAGCTGTCCCAAAGCTGTCACTATATTACAAGCTACTGCTGAGAGCTCTCTTACTCTCATCCACACATACACACACCCACACACATAAAGACACACCATCCGACCTCGGTGGGAATATAAGTAACATTGACTCTTTGTAGGGGGCTTGAATGACTGCTATAAGGTTACCCTGAAATACACTTTCTCTCTCACACACACACACACACACACACACACACACACACACACACACACACACACACACACACACACACACACACACACACACACACACACACACACACACACACACACACACACACACACACACACACACTTGGTAGCTTTCTCCCTATTCTAATTGCTGCAATGTGACACTGCTTCCCACATCATGAGAATAAAAAGAGATATATTCTGAGAGAAAGGATGGGGTGAAAGACAGGGTGGTGGAGAGAGACAGGGAGTCAGCATTTGACCCACATCCAATGTTTGTGTCTGTATGTCTGTCTGTCTAGTAAGCAAAGATATTTGGGTTTTTATTGACAATCAGTTTTAATTTTGAATATTAAAAAAACGAACATTAAGAAACAATGTGTGTATAGCCCATGTAAAGTGCCGTCATAAAAAAATCCCATATTTGAACATAACATTAGAGGTGCTGATCGAATTTTGACTGCTTTCTGATACAATCCCACAATGCAATGTGTTGCAGTTGTGCGGCATTACATCTGTCAGCGATGATGGATATTTATTTGTCAGTGTCCAAAATCTCAAGTAACTTCTTGCTATCGACAAAACAACAGCGTCTTCTATATATACAATAGTGAGTGAGGAAACAAGGGAGTGATTTCAGACAACAGCTATAACATCTGTGCGAGAAGTACGTTTGTAAAGTGAGTTTAACCCAAACTTATCCTTTTAAAAGTCCAATTAATTGTTTTGCTAAAAGTTGTCAAAAAAGAAACATACAGTACTTATGTGAACTCGATTTTGTATCAGCAGGTCCAATAAAACTTAGATGACAGATGGAACAATTGTTAGGTCTGCTTTAGAGGGATCATTGACCCAAGGTTTGTTTTCCGCTGGTACCTGTGTATTATTTATAGAACTGCTTTTCATTCATTTTATCCTCTCTATGTTTTCCAGGTTTTCCAGATCGCCTATATGATCTTAAAGGCAGCCAACTCACCTCGCCCAGGTAAGCATTCTGATTCATAGTTTGTCTTTAGGCAGCCGCACACTGTTTTAAGTGTTAACATGACAACGACTATGTGATTAAAATTCATGCTAAAGACTTATTTTCAGTATCTTTCTTATAAATGGTTAAATAGATATTAAAGCCTTGTGATAACATGATCCTCCCACAAATAATAATTTGACAGCTTCAGATTCCATTCAATAAATTGCATTTTTACTTTATAATCTTTAAGGGTCATTATGTGAGGATTTATCTTTGAGTTTAAAACCAGAACATCAAAAAACATTAAGATCCTAAAACTCATTGTCTGTAAATGTTACTGTGCTTTGCCCTAAGTAACTGTCTTCTGCATTCACTATGCAGCTATGCAGCAAGCTAAGCAGACTCAAAGCATATACGTAAAAGATCTAAGAATAATGGGGTTTTTTTTACATTTTAAATGAAATGCATAAAGATGGTTGAATTTTATGCATCAGCTAATGTTAATTTTTTAATTTAAAAAATACAAATCTTAAATCCTGATAGTTGCATAGCTTTTCATAGTGTTGGTAGAAGTTTTTATATATTCTGTTTAGTGCTTTGTGATTTGCCTCTGTGGTATTTCTATTAACTGGACTCAGCTCACTTTATATTCAATCAATCTAGGTGTGATATCACAGTTTGGGTCTAAGCTATTGAGAAATTGAATACGATTGAATGTTCTGTCAATTTTCCATGTATTTTAAGTACGGTGACCTAAGCACCGTTTTGAATGTCCATCATCATCATTTCTTATTGATTTTATTCTTCACATCACACGTTTGAAGCGTTTCATCATTATTTTCCTCACCAATATTTTTGTCCACAGGTAATTGGATCTTAGAGCGTTCAATAGATGGTGTGACCTTTGATCCCTGGCAGTACTACGCCATCACAGACACAGAGTGCCTGACAAGGTTCAACATTAATCCACGGACTGGACCTCCATCCTACACCAGAGATGATGAAGTTATCTGCACATCTTTTTATTCAAAGATTCACCCTCTGGAGAACGGAGAGGTAACACTTGTAGCTACAGAAGTTGTTGAAATACCACTGTAATCATTAGTAGAGTTGGGTTTAGTTTTGGGTTGATTTGGACTGCTGCAGTGGGTTAGGGTTGACTCAGGTTGGGTTGGAGTGGGTTTGGCTAGGTTGGGAGATTTTTATTGGTTGTGTAGAGTACAGTGACTTGGATTATGCTAGGTCTACTTAAACTGCGTTGTGTTGGACTAAATAGAGTTTTCGGGTATGTTGAGTTTTGAGTTTGATTGGGTTGAGCTGGGTTGATCCAGGATGATTTCGATGAGTTGGGTTAAACTGGGTCAGGTTGAATCTAGCAGAAGGGTTAGGGTTAGATTCCACCCTAAATTGAAAATGTTACCTAGGTAAAAGTACAAAAGTTTTATCACCAAATAGACTTAAAGTTTCAAAAGTAAAAGTACTCATTATGCAGAATGGCTTATACTGTATATATCACTTATTAATACATTTTAATGTTGCCATTGGTTACAGTGAAGTCAATTTGAGATTCTTCATATACTACTGGGTAGATTAGTAATAACCTATATTACTGCATCATATCATAGAGGAGTAAAAAGTACAATATTTACGTATGAAGTTGGAAATACTTGAGTAAAGTACAAGTATGTCAAAATTGTACTTAAGAGTAGTACTTGCATAGATGTACTTAATTACATTCCACCAAAAGGAACAGCGTTTAGGTTACTGTGTTAGAATTGCTTGGTTGACTTGGGTTGCTAAAACATAATGCTTGCCAAGTATTATTTTTTTGGTACAGCATTGTGTAGCAGGCATGTATACTATACAGGTAAACAGCAACAAATCAAAAAAACAGGTTGGAGTGCAGGGAAAAAAACCGAAGCTGGAAGCTAGGGCAAAGGCTAGGAGGTGAATAAGATGATCTGAGAAAGAGAGTGATGTTGTGGATCGGTGTGCATACTAAGTGACTGATAAGCAGGAGGGCTAAAGTAGGTGTGCAAGCAGGGGATGGGGAAGTCACAGGGAATGTCATAAAGGAATGAGGGCAGCGGCTCTGGAAGGGAGAAACAGTTTGGAACGAGAGGAGATTTTGCTATACTGCTACTGTAGCCAGACATGAATAATATGCGGAATATGAACTAAGAAGAAGCACAACCAACAACACTACATCAAACTATATGAAATCAACAGAAAATCATATAAAATGGGAAAGAAAGTGGAATGTTTGTATCACCTCTCATGAAGATGCCAGTCTAGGCTTCTGGGCAGGATAACATTTGGAATTGCTACGTGTCAGTATAAACAAGTTTTTATAAGCTATAAAAATAAAGTTAAAATCAAAAAGGGAAAACACGCACACTGACACGCACATGTTCACACCACTGTTTACTGCTATGTTGCTTTGATCAGCTGTGTTTGTGATTGCATCCAGTAAGAACACAGGAGCAAGTCTGCCATTACTGCCATTAATGAAGAGGAAAAGGACTGTGGAACACACACACACACACACACACACACACACACACACACACACACACACACACACACACACACACACAATCAAACACACATGTACACACACACACACACACACACACACACACACACACACACACACACACACACACACACACACACACACACACACACACACACACACACACACACACACACACACACATACATGCAGTGAAAACAAACTAATCACACATCTACAACTCCCACAAAGACCACTAATTGTAGATGCCTGTCTGAATATGTATACACATTTACATGGGTGCTGTGTGTGTGTGTGTGTGTGTGTGTGTGTGTGTGTGTGTGTGTGTGTGTGCCGCCTGTAAAGATGTGTTCAGTGTTTCGTCTTGTGTGTCTGTGTCCTGCGGGGGAGCGCTAGAGGGGGTGCGAGCTGGGAGATGTCAAGAGCTGCAAGCAACAACGGAGGTGTCTGAAAGTGTGTATGTACTGTATGTACTGTGTGTGTGTGTGTGTGTGTGTGTGTGTGTGTGTGTGTGTGTGTGTGTGTGTGTGTGTGTGTGTGTGTGTGTGTGTGTGTGTGTGGTTGACAGCTCCCTAGCCGTCTGATCACAGTGAAACCATAATGAGTCGTAGGCGATGTGTCACAGCATCGCACACACATTCACAATGTCACCCCACCACTCATCACACACACACACACACGCACACACACACACACACACACACACACACACACACAACCATCACATTCGTTACTTCCAAGTGTGCAGCTTGCACCCATCAAGTGTTCCCCCTTTACACACACACACACACACACACACACACACACACACACACACACACACACACACACACACACACACACACACACACAGCCCACTCTGTAAGACTTTTTTGCAGATCACAAATGTTTCTTTTGGCCACATTAGTGAGACAGACAGATGGACAGACAGGCAGGCAGACAGGACCTCACACTCCATGTCTTGTGGCTGCCAGTTTATTATTGGTGATGCCGAATATAAATTCATGCTTATTTTTCTACAATTACTTAAAGGGTAGCTCAAGGCAATTAAAATCCAAAATATTTCTTTGATTGAAATATTAATTAATTAATTAATTAATTAACCAGTGTCCCTGTTACTGTATGAGGTGCCCTGATGCAGAAAAGCACCAGACTCTGTGGATAGAAGCCTCATTTTGCTTGATGATAATCCTTAAAGGCAAAGTTAACCCTTTTTTTTCTCTGTTTCTGATGTTTGTGCAGATCCCCTGCAAAATCAGTTATAGTGAAATCAGCTTTGCGGTCAAATAATAATTTTTTCTTAAGAAGGTTCCTATCTGAGTGAAATGACCCAGAAGTATATAAATCCTCTAAATGCTAAGTAAAGGTGATGCAATGCTTAACTTTCTTAACTTCTTTAGCATGTGGTACACTGGAACATCCTTTACAAAAGGAAAGGTAATGCCCAGCACCACAGGAAACCCACGTCATCAACATCCGCCTTCGCATGAATATGTAGCCTAGTGTTAGTGCAGTCTGAATGTTATTTTATTCATATATAATATTTTAAATGCTTAGTATCAGTCTTGTTCAGCCTATGTTTACCTGAGCAGATGGTTGGTTCCAGTTAGCCAATCACCAATCTCCGAACCAATCAGCTATAGGTCCGAGGACTGAAGTCTGTGAAGTCAATGGACTATATTTTTGGGTTTAGGGTGTAGCCAGCGGATATCCAGGCCTAGACTTTCTGTTCTGTGCACTGCTCATTGTTTACAATCTGAATAGTATCTTGATCTGGTGTTGGAGTTGAGAGATGGTGTGTAGGAAAGGCTTGTTAGACGATAGACGATTGGTTCTGAGATTGCATTTCGACTGCATTCAACCAAAGCCTGCTCAAACATGATTGGTTAATACTACTCGGACTACAAACAGAAACCACAGCAGATATAAAATCTTGCCTTGTTGCATATGAACGTATAATCTGTTTAAAGAGATTAGCCTATGACTGGTCTGTAGTGTCTAGCTTGTTTTGAGGATGCAGCCTGTATCTGATGAAGCTTTTGGTCCAGCTATAAACTGTTGTCCTTCGGCACCACAGAAACACACATATTCTCCTCTATCACCGCAGCCATTTTGAGAATTGTACCTCTTTAAATCAAAGGTGTTCATTTAAGCGTGTTTATTACGTTCAGTTATATAACTAGATAATTAAATGTGCATTCAAACAAATTAGACCGTGGTTGAGGCTATTTGTTTCTTATGCAATTCTTTTTTTGAGTGGCAGAACAAATGTGTCATAAACAAAGCTTCCTGTTACAAAAAGGTTGTTGCTACTCATCCTTCTCCTCCATCTGAACCGTGTATATATATATATATATATATATATATATATACACACAGTATATGTTGGTTGTCTGGCTTCACTGAGGAGGCTTCTCACTCCAGCTCCACCATCTGCCACTTCGAAAAACTAAAAGCACCTTTAATGTTTGTCTCAGTTTTATTCTGCTGTTACTCCGTACTTACTCGTCTGTCTACAGATCCACACTTCTTTGATCAATGGCCGGCCCAGTGCATCTGACCCGTCCCCGACCCTGCTGAACTTCACCTCTGCCCGCTACATCAGGCTGGTGTTTCAGCGCATCAGAACACTGAACGCCGACCTCATGACTCTGGCACTCAATGACCCGAAAGATGTCGATCCCATCGTGACGAGACGGGTGAAGCTCAGCATTCTTCTTTTATTTTCTATTCTTTTGGAAATCATAAATATCTGCCAGGAAAATGAAAAAACTAGTTCCAGGACAAAATGAGGTGCTTCAGAACTTAAAGATCTCAGTCACAACTTAAAAGGTTCTGTAGCTATATGTCAAAGTAATGTTTTAATGAATGACTTAAGTCACAACAAAAATAAACCAAGTCCAATGTTTGCATGTATTACCAAGCCAAATAATTAAAAGGCTTATGCTATTGAAAACGTTTGATTAACTGAGTAATACTTATCGGAAATGTAATCATGTATTTGACTTAATGTTATAATATACTAAGTCTTAACAGTGATTTACTAAAACTTTAACTATTTAGATACAGCTAAAAATATAATGTATTACTATTATTCTTAGTTTGTCAGAATTGATTGTTTAATTAGGCATATATTCCTGTGATGATGGTCTTCCATACATACTCCATACTCAGAGGGTTTGTGGTGACTACATTCTGAAAAAAAATGAAAATAAGATTAATTTAATGTGATTAACTCTAAGGAGAACGTGTCACCCTATTATGATGTAACCTAAGCATACCTGAAAAAATCAGCAGATATTGTCACAATAAAACCTACATCCACATGGACTAAATTATATTGTACAGTGTTTGAGACACTTCTGTGTTAGTTGCAAAATAATTTTATTCAAACTTTGAACCCCAATTACATGTGTGAGACCTTCCCCAAAACCCCGGTAAGGACCAAACATCTGAACCTTGGTCTGACGTAAAGAAGTTGTCTCAGTCTGGATCAAATTGAACCATATGTGAACCATCTAGTGTGTATTGTATTTTGGGGAATTCTTTGGACTTTTGACCAATATTTTTTGATCATAATTCAAGTGTAATCAATTATCAGTTTTTAACGCTGTCTTACTCATTATAACGTGTTCTAATGCTCTCTCTCCTTCAGTACTACTACTCCATTAAGGACATCTCAGTTGGAGGGATGTGTATCTGTTACGGCCACGCAAAAGCTTGTCCACTCAACACTGTTACCAAGGTAAAATACTTAACTCTCTGTATCTCTCAGTCCACTTAACAATACCACCAAGATAATGGAGCTCTTCCATACTGTTGAATAGGGCAAAGACCGCCCAGGGGCACCGGCTTTTTTACTACCGCCCTGTATCAAACCTTCTGTGTGTGTGTGTGTGTGTGTGTGTGTGTGTGTGTGTGTGTGTGTGTGTGTGTGTGTGTGTGTGCGTGTGCGTGTGTGTGTGACACAGGTGACACACTGAAGCGTGGTCTCACGTGTCACTTCAAACAGTGGAGTGTTTGATACCAGACACCTGATCTTTCTCTGTCTCGCTCACCACACACAAACACACACACACACACACACACACACACACACACACACACACACACACACACACACACACACACACACACACACACACACACACACACACACACACACACACACAGTCCTGTGTCCTTTACATGTCCTGAGGCTGAACCACGAAGACAAACTCAGATGTGACACTGGTGTCTGGTCCCTTGGTGATGATGTCATTGACAATAAGTCATGCCACTGATGGGTAAAGAGCTCCAGTTTCTTTTTCTCTCCTCTTTTTATCTCTACGGCCATGTTAAAGGTATATTTGAAATTAACTAAGAAAGACAAACCAAATCTGAATGTTTTTGCAAAAAGGTTTCTGCAAAGCATATTGTTGCATTTTTCTAACCTGTATGCTTGTATTCATACACTTTAAGTACAGTAAAAATATTGATCTGCTGAGATTTCAAACTTGCTGGTTCAGTAATACAAAATGTAACATTTCTTACATTTAATTCTGTGCCAAACTTACAGTATGTCCCTGTTGAATTATATTGATTTACCAGTGTTTTCATATTCAGATATCCAGGATTAGGTTGTCACATAAACATGAACTGACATGAATTTTTGAGTCAATCTCCAGCAAGTTTCAAGTTTCTACAACTTTGTATTCTTGCTATGAAGACATGAACTAAAATTGGTAGTTTCCTTGAAAGTGGTTAAAATGACAACATCTTTCAAACACAGCTTGAGAACATATGATTGGTTTAAGGGTTCAAATATAAGCAGAATAATGTATTTTTAATTTTAAATCACTTACTTTTAAACGTATTTCTACTCAGGAAGTTTGTAATTAGTATGTTATATATAAAACCTAGAATTTTGTAGAGATTTTATCTACCGCTTTGTTCCCAGGAGACATTAAGCTCTTTTACTTTGATAAAAGTTCATGTCCAATCGATGCAGCAAAGTCCTGGGCAGACGTTCAGGAAGTAGAAAGGTGGAGACTTGTGAGATGATTTGTTGATGATCGTCTACAAAACATTTGTTCAGATGCATGCTCATTACAAAGACAGCCCGAAGCCAGAGCTGTAGCGTTGTGTCTCAGATAAAAGGGGCAAATTCACTCGTGCCAACAAATCCAAACTTGGCTCTTGCTGTGCTATTGTACTGCTCTCCTCTCAGTTAAATCTGGCACCCTCTTCACATAAACCAATTCACAGAAAGTCCTAAATTGAATTACTGAACCTTGAAGTTGGCAAATTTCCTGATACATTCTGCTTTGGCTGTGTTTAGTTTTGAATTTATTTCTCTCCTGGGAGAGTCATAGTCAACCCATTTGCTACCAACTGACAATCTGGAAAGTTCTTTCATTGACTTTGGCTCTCCTGTGAATACATGGTTGTTTGATAGGCTTTCAATAGGTCATGCTTATTGATAATTAGCTGTTTGCGGCCTCCATTTTCACAGCTAACAGCTAACGTTAACAGAGATTGCATTGACCTGCATTATGGTGCTCTCAAGCTCTACTCAGTAAAAATGAGTAATGGGCAGAGGTTAAGTATAACATATATATCATGATGTGCTCAAATGTTATCTTTAAAATTTTGTTTTTGGACAGAAACTTGATTAAATACAATCTTTGAAGGAGTTGTTATAATTGCTAAATAAAATAGATGAGGGAATTATGATTTTATTATTATGTTTTATTTACTATCACTAGCTTTAAGCACTTTGTTTTAATCAAAGCTAGTATTTAAATAAAAAAAACAATAATTCATTTTTCTCATTTTTATATATATATATATATATATATATATATATATATATATATAGGTTGTGAAGATATTACACATACAATATTAAACATACAATAACTGCTGACTGGGTAACGTAGTCCTTGTATGTTAAATACAAAAACGTTATTAGTTACAGTATGTAATTAAAATCATCTGAAACAATTTTTACTTTCAGATGATTACAGTTGATTTTCACATTGTTTACAACAAAAATGGACAAAGCACATCACAAACAAATCTCCGTCTGCTACATCTGTGCCTGTATGAAAGTCTTTATCCTTCTAATTGTATGCAGGATTGATCTAAATTCATATCAAGCCAAGGGCCAACATTTTGAGATGTATTTATATTTTTCCTTCACCAGACACCTGCCAGATTGTGGTTACACTGGAAAACCAATTCGACAATGACACAGATTGTTACCACTTTCCAGCTAGCAGACGTTCCATTTAGTTAAACACAGTTGCTCATGTCTGTTTAATTGACAAATCTGTGAAACTTTTTTTCATGCATGTGTGTGTGTTTGCAGAAGTTTAGCTGTGAGTGTGAACACAACACATGCGGGGAGAGCTGTGATCGTTGTTGCCCTGGTTACCACCAGCAGCCCTGGATGGCAGGAACCTTCCTCACTCGACATGTCTGCGAGAGTAAGAAAAACACAACGACAAATTACACACTTAACTTACACACCACTACCCATAATTCCTACTTAGCCAGAAACCAACAGTCACTTTGTAAACTTTCCCCACTTGGAAATGTTCCTCCAGAGTTCTTTTGGTACTGCAGGCAGCCAATGTACGATTATTGTAAAGTAGCATATGTACCCACACACCACATTTGTGATAATGTATTAAAGCAACACTCCTACAGTTAATACGAACACTGGTCTTAGAGAATTGAACTGGGAAGGAGCTTGCTCACTTTTAACAATATACACTTTAAACCTTTATCAACTACAGTATGTAACAGCAGAGCGATGAGGTTAGAGGCTTCCACCTGTCATCATAAAACTAGGCTTACAACATGAAATCTTATTTTTTTTTCACACAGGCTACACCTTTTAACGGGCTCTGTAGTCTTAATGGCATGATAACAATTGCTTCTGCCTTGACACTGACAAAACGAGACTAAGGTGACAAGACATTGAAGGTTCTGACTGGCAGAATAGTAAAGGATCCAACTGTGGCAGATTCAGCCCATTCAGGACCAGACTAAATTAATGGATACTGAACAATCCATGCTTGCCGGGGGTGTAGTTGGGAATGCGGCAAGATTATGCAGCCGGGGTGACAATCATTGTAAAAGGGATCTAATAAGGGGTATGGACGACCCGTAACTGAAATCAGGCATAGCAGAAAGCCCAGCAGCAGCACAAAGCTTTACAAGTTTGAGATCAGACCTGGAGAAGGCCTCTGGAATGTTCATGAGATAAAAGAGGCATTTGAACATATATTATTTCCACCACTGTTATTCCACCAGACATGTCTGTCATAATTCTGTAACTTTCCAGAGATGCATAATCCCTCCTCATAGTATTATAAACCTTATAAAATGCTGTGCAGGGTTTTGGCATCATTAATGGATCTACTCAAACTGGCCACATTTTGATCCTTTTTCTGAATTTTTTTTTTTACATAATGACTTTGTAGAGCTTTTTAATTGTGAAACTCACAACCATACTGTGGGAAATGAGGAGCACAAGTGAAGAACCTATTTTTCTTTCTGGACTGCTGAGATAACATGCTGCTCATGGTCAGTGTTTGATACCTTAGGGTACTGTCTTCCAAACCGACTTTGATGTTTACTAAACTCATATTTTGAAGAAGTAAATAGATTCTCCCACTGAACCACAAGCAGTATCCGTTTTTGTTTTTTTTGTTCCTGTCACATTTTACTTAATGGCCTCGACTTTAACTGCAATATAGAAGTCTCAATCTATGGAAACAGAACAATCATAGCTAGAAGTAGATAGTACTATAAAATGTATTTTGGGCAGTATAACTTAGTTATATAATAATCTCATAAATTATAAAAAATGAAGAAAAAAATTCTAGCTGAATTTCTTTAATCATTTATTTCGAAAACATGAAGAAATGGAATCCATACATTTTCCCAAGTGCCATTAACTTTAATAGATATTGGAACAAAAGGGGGCTCCACATGTTATGATAAGTGGTGTCATTTTGGTGATTCTTTCAAACAAAACTTACCTTTCAAACCCTCACAGGGTTTAAAGAGCCGTCCTCTTTGCTTCCCGCTCAGTATTTTTGATAGAGAAGGTGGGGAGGGGGGGAGGACTCAACAATCCTATCAATTACAGTGTCAACTCTTTATGCGTGTGTTTTCAGAGTGTAACTGCAACGGCAAGGCAGAGGAGTGCTACTTTAATCAGACAGTAGCAGATCTGTCACTCAGCCTGAACATCCAAGGTCAAAACAGAGGAGGTGGAGTCTGTATCGGTTGCCGTGACAATACGGATGGAATCAACTGTCAGAAATGCGTCGCTGGATTCTACAGACCCGCTGGGGTACGTCATATATGCAAGGCACCTGCGCCTTATTCCAAATTCGGTATTATTAAGTGAGTGTGTGTAAAAATGATTGCTTTCTTCATCCGGCCAGGTGAGCGCCGATGAGGAGAACCCCTGCACCCCCTGCACATGTGACTCACGTGGTTCTATCAGCCAATCATGTGTCGCAGATTCAAGCAAGGCTACGCCCAGTATGCAAATCTACTTTTTAATCTTTCTGTCTGTCCATATGAGTCATCAGTCTTATTCTTTTATGATATTGTTCAATTTTAAATAGTTGACACATACAGAGGCTTTCAGTGAATGCAAGCACACGTTACATGTTTTAATTAATTTGAAAAATAACTTCAACTTCAATAACTCCAACATCGATTCAGTCCTGCCTGATTTCCTATGGGGTTGGGGTCAGTCAAGTCCAGCTGTGTGCACAGAAGCTTCTGTTATTGAAAACTGTCTTTGGCAGAACAGAACAACTATTTATATTAGAGATAATTTTACTCCTCTTTGTAATTTTAATGTTTTTATGTCTAGAATGAGGAGCTATTTTAGGTGCAGCCACTTCAAAGAGATACCAATTCTGTTTCACTCTCACTGTTGTTTAAAAAAAATGTGTGTGTGTATGTTTTGTGTGTGTTTGATTGACAGGTCAGCCAGCAGGGTCATGCCGGTGTAAGGAGGGTTTTGGGGGTCTGCGATGTGACAGGTGAGAGACACACATACGCACACATACACATGTATAGAAAAAGAGACAGACTCATTGTGACAGGTGAGCAGAACCTTTCAGCTGTTGTCTGTTCCAATTAGTGTTTGGAAATTGCCAGAAAGTTTCCCATTAAGATCTTTGATGATTTTTATTAGCACACACACACTTGTTTTTTTACCTTACACAATGTAAAGATATCGTTATTTACACGTTATAAATGCCAGACATACTGTTTCATTTTCTTTTTTGATTTGCATCTTGGATATCACTTCTTTGATATTTTACATACTTTTATTTCTAATGGACCTGAACAAAGCCTGATATCATCAAGAGAACTCTTGTTTTTCCAAACTTGAGGTTAAAATCGCAACCTGTGAATCAAAAGGAATACAAACAACAATAGGAAGAGCTTTTTGTCCGACCTGTAAATCTGTCAACAAGGTGCTTCATCTTAAATTACTCATTGTATTATCATTATTTCTTATTAGTATAATTGCTTTTTGTCCCAACTGCAA
The DNA here is from genome assembly GCF_027596085.1 of Anoplopoma fimbria. Lineage (NCBI taxonomy): Eukaryota > Metazoa > Chordata > Actinopteri > Perciformes > Anoplopomatidae > Anoplopoma > Anoplopoma fimbria. The sequence continues at coordinate 13,955,857 of NC_072466.1, forward strand.
CTTCCCTGTGGGTCTCATTGAGGTTTATTGTAATCTAATCTAATTTAATAGCTGATGCGACTTTCCCCCCATACTTTTTAATAACCTGCACTCAGATCGGACCAGCTGCATGAGCGTCTTCTTTAAAATCACTTCTTAAAATGCCCTTCAATAGATTCTGCTTAAGGTCCCTTTCGCTCCTAATTAGGGAGTTGTTTCTTTCATACAATATATTTCCCCCGTGATTGTACAAACATGCATGTCACCTGTGGTGCGAGGTCAGCTATTTTCTACAATCTAATGGTTCAGTGTCTGACCCAGGCTGCACACAGCGGTTGTTAAGAGCATTGACCTGTGACCTTCTGGTGACAGGAAAGCCTCTCTAATACTCGTCGCCATCATCTTTAATATAGTTATTAAACTCATTTGTCTCCAGGTGTGCTGTTGGTTATATGGGCTTCCCGTCCTGCCAGCGCTGTAACTGCAGTGTGGAAGGAAGCACCAACGATGACCCATGTGTAACACCCTGCGTGTGCAAGGTATACATACTCACACACTTTAATGCGCTAACCTTTCTAGCCCTGTCATCATTATTTTCACAACATTAATACTGCAATAACATGCTTTGTGCTCATAACGTCAGTTTGAGGGCAGCTCATAAACTGCCTCATATTTTTCTTTTCTCTGTATCTCTTTCTGTCTTTCTCTCCTGCAGGAAAACGTGAGAGGAGAAAATTGTGACCGCTGTAAACTTGGATTCTATAACCTCCACGGTGACAATAGACGTGGCTGCGAAAAATGCTCCTGTATGGGCGTTTCCAGTCAGTGTTCAGCCTCAACATGGACCTATCACAATGTAAGCAATGTTACACACACACACACAGACACGTCAATCAGGATGTCTCTTTATCTGGGTTTTACATATAAACATTGCCACAAAGTTTTTTTGTGAGTCAAAGTTTATTTCAATCCATGAAGATGATGTAAAAATCACATTAATTTAAGCAGATCTGTTTAGCCATTGTGTCTATTTTTTGCATATAGCTAACAACCTAGTTCACTAACAAAGACCACGCTTATCACGAGATAGGTTATGACTGATTTATTACGAATGTGAGTCAGAGGGATGGGTTAGGGAAGGGGTTGGAGGGATGAGGGGATGAAGGGATAAGGGTCGAGGGATGAAGGGGTAGGGGTTGTGGGAAGAAGGGATGAGGGTAAGGGATGGAGGGTAAGGGAAGGAGGGGTGTAGGGTAGAGAAGCAGGGAGGGTAAAGAAGGTTGATGACTGATGGTGGGAGGAGAGCGATGGTGTCCGGTGGCTGGCAGGAACAGGGGGATTGGAGACTCTTGGGTGGGGGCTGTCTCTCCGGAAGGTCAGGTGGCGCAGAGTCCCCCGTTGTTCCTGTAATCCTGTGAAAGAGAGAGAAGGAAGGAGAGAAGAGGGAGAAAGATGAATGGTGAAGAAATAAAAAAGAAATAAAAAAAAAAAAAGGGTTGGGGGGGAGGGATGAGGAAACAGAGTCAAGGAGGAAGTGGATGGATCCGTCATGCTTAAATACTTTGTGCAGAGACAATTAGGTGTTCAGGGCGTGGTCATTGTTCCCGAACTACGTTATTTAAAACTTCATTTATTCCACTTTTTATTTAGACAAACTACATTTGCTGCTAGAAATTTAAATTGCATAATTACCTATCCACCACAGAATTTTTACCCCGAAAGAGTCATCAGTAAGCTATATGTACGTGACAAAAATCATAATTCACATTTTTCGTGATGTGTTTATACCCTTACGGTCATGAACAAATTTGAATGGGGACTTTTTAAAGCAGAAGTCCAACAATGCATTTTTGCTTAAACCAATGGGTTCTCTACCTTTTGTGACTTAAGGCCCACTTCTGATTGTTAAACAAAACTTTTACTGGCACAGTGTTGGCGCATGTCTTTTTAGCTAGCTAACAGTAACAAAACAGGTTTGTCCCTGATGATGTGACGTGATGGGCGTGGTGATATTCAAACTTAACTGGTCCTTGAGATTATGCATTTTAATATGATGTTTTTTATTCATGTGAATTCTTGAGCACATTTAAATATAGAAATAACTATCTTTGAAAATTAAGAACATTCATCTCAGGGCTGCACGGTGGTGTGATGGCTAGCACTGTCGCCTCACTGTCGCCTCACAGCAAGAGCGGCCTTCTGTGTGGAGTTTGCATGTTCTCCCCGTGTCAGCATGGGTTCTCTCAGGGTTCTCCGGCTTCCTCCCACAGTCTAAAGACATGCAGCTTAGATTGATTGAAGACTCTAAATTGCCTGTAGGTGTGCATGTGAGCGTGAGTGGTTGTTTGTCTATATATATGTCGGCCCTGCGAAAGTCTGGCGACCTGTCTAGGGTGTACCCTGCCTTCGCCCAATGACTGAACTGGGATCGGCTCCAGCCCCCCCCGCGACCCTTAACAGAATAAGCTGTAACAGATTTTATCACAGTGTTGACCTTTATATAAAATCAAAAGCTGGACAACTTTTACTGTACATAACCATTCTGTAATAGAAAATAAACTCCACAAAAGAGGCATGGCTTTTAGTTGACGGTACAAGTATGTTTCTCTTATAAACTTTTTGTTTAGTTGGCGTCCATTGTTGACATTTAAAGTTCACTCTGGGGCTTTGAAATATTAGTAAAAACTTTTGTTTTTTGAGCTTTCAATACTACGACATGATTTTCCTCAGTAAGTCAAACGTATCCCTTTTTTTAACACAAGATCCCCTTACTGGAATACATTTGGGCAAGTATGCACCTGGTTTATAGTGGTGGACAATATTAAGCACAAAACTGAACCTCAGAAATTGCACAAAACATAACCCAGCATAATGCAGATTTAATTTAAATGATTTGATATGCTTGTGTACAGCATATGCATAAAGGGAAGAGAATCACTTCACTGATTACCAAAAATAGTTTCTCAGGCGACAGGGAAACTGCTCTTCCACACTGGTGCACCAGTTTGATAAATATCCTCCAGGTGCAGAACACATCTGACACAAGACACAAAATTAAAATAAAAAATCTGGCACACAGTTTTTTGAATAGCAAACTCTAAAGGCAATAGTTAGAAGCAATAGGATATTAAGTGTAAAAGCTGAGACAAATCTTTAACAAATAAACGTGGATGTGTATTGAACACGGTGGAAGTGAGAGTAAAGGGTGAAAATCAGCTGGAATGAGGTGAGAGAAGAAAGAAGAGAAGGAGGGAGGACAAGACTGGTAAGACGAAGGGTGGAGACAAGACAAGATGCAAGGAGGAGGAGAGAGGTGAAAAGAGGAAAACAGTTTTTGACTGACAGGCGGGGTGGGAGAGGAGGGGAGAGGAGACGTTGACAGGATGACAGCTCTGATTTAGACACCGATAGTGCGTGTGCGTGTGTGTGTGTTCAAAAGGGGAAGCCAAGGTCAGGTTAATTGCAACGACAGATGTGTGTCTGGCTGTTTCTGGTTCACACACACACACACACACACACACACACACACACACACACACACACACACACACACACACACACACACACACACACACACACACACACACACACACACACACACACACACACACACACACACACTATCCTTCAGGAAAAATATCTTTCTAGGTGTCAGTTGCAAGACTTCCTGGCTGAAATGTGACTTATGTACAAAACCTTTGAACAAATTTTGACATTTTTGTTGTCATTACCTTTCCTTACGATCGATTGGGACCTTAAACTACCCCAAAATGTAGTATTTTAAGAATGAAAAAACTATTCTGGCACAACCATAACAAAACGCTGTTATAGATGTGGATATTAGTCAATATACAGTCAGCTTAGATTTGTGGAGCTTAAAAAATAAGGTGAATTTAAGTTTAGGTTTATGAAAAACAGTCGAAAAAATGTATATATTATAGAACAGGAGGAATGCGGATAGCGGAGTGACACATCTACTTAATCAGCAAAGACTTTGTTATAGGCAGCAGCAAATGACCCCCAGTTGGGCATTATGAGTAAAGCTTGACAGATTTTTAAAGTCTATCCACATTAAACATGACTAATTGGCGTTCATATGTTCACTGTCAAATGTGACTGATCTGCTGACAGTAAAGACAACTTCTGTGCTCGACAAGCATTAATCTGAATTTAACCATGAAGGTCAGTTCTGTTTGAAACTCTCATTCATATAAATTGTTTCCTTGATTACTATATTTTACATCTCTACATGACTCACTTGCTGTGTAAGTGAATGGCAGCAGTGTTGCTGAAAACCTTCCCTAACAAGTTGAAAGCCAGCTCCTCGTTGAAGCCGACACTTTTCTACAACAGGGAATGAACAAAAAAACGGTTGTTTTCTCAGTAGATGGAGCTGAAAGTGAATCTTTAACTACTTCTTCCTGAATCTTGTTTTTGTAGGAGACCACTCTGACAGGATGGCACCTGCTTGGAGAAACAGGGGAAAGAGTGTGGTCCGTTCACAGACAGACACCTCCGTATCTCAGCGTCCGACACTCAGATGTTGTGAATGATCTTGGCCCCGCCTACTACTGGAACGCACCTGGTCTTTACCTGGGAAACAAGGTCAGATGTAGATACACACTCATATATGTTAAAGCATTCTTAGCATATTTAATTGGACTTTAGCAGTTGTACTTTACTCAACAGCTCCCATGTGTTAATGTTTGTAATTGTACGAGTTCAAGGCTCGTAATCAAGGATGGGTTTTTATTTTATTACACAGTTTTTCACATGTTCATTTTCCTGTACAGTTCAGACCTACACTGACAACTCGGTGATATGATGAGACAAAGAGAATTATATAAATCTCAGTTAATTACTCCTGTGATTATGTCTGTACTTGGTGAGATTACAACAATTTCTACCACTACAAGGGTATTTAAAAGTATTACTACTATAATAAAAATACATGCATAGAATTCAGTCAAAGACTTCTCTGCAGCGCGACAATATTTCATTTAGAGTAGTATTTTGAAACACATTTTGCCTTTAACTCAATACTGCACCATATTGGCCATATCGGGATAACATTTAAACATTTTCTTCATCCCTACACAAAGCGATGCCTCAAAATAACTATAGAAGTGAGTAACACCTCACAAACACAGTTTCAACATAAATTATCTTTTCAAACATGACCTGTTTTTCAGACTGTTTGTACTGGATTGTATTAGATTTGTGAGATGTTCCTGTTGTTGCTTCCATTTCCTGTAAATTATATCACTGTCGTCCTATAGAAAGTATGATTTGAATATATATTGTATCTAGTGTACAACAATGCATATTGATCCCTGATTTTTTTTTACTGTAAAACGCAATTTCAATTGCGACTGCTTTGGACTTGGATATGGTGAGAAACAAAGCCTTTTTGCAGTTTTTGTTATAATTCCAGACCGTACAAAGTTACAATAGTAAATCAGTTGAGCAGTTCTGTGTTGTTACAATCTGATTACACTCATAACACAAAGGTGAGAATCTGACTGTCTTAGTATTTTACTGCTAACTGGCTCACATCTCGACATTAGCACTTTCTACCATTTGATTCTAATTACCACGTTGACGGAGAAAATAAAAAGCAGATCCATATTATGATCTAAAAGTAAATGGCTCTGGATGTGAGTCTGGTGAGAAAGTATCCTGCTGGGATGTTCACCTCCCTCCCTCCCAGCCCTGCTTCTCCGTATCGGCTCCTGCTAATGTCGACCGTTTGAATTTTGAGCTGTGGTTTTTTTCCTTGGCCGTGATTAGACTTTATCACTCCAGCTGGCAAATAGCTGCAGTCCATGTTTCTGAAGTCGAGTTGTTGCCCTACTACAACAACAGACTGACTGTGATGTTTGTCTGGGTGTCATGGCTTAGAGGAATATACCACAGAATTTCATTACTTTGCACCCTGCAGGCCTAGCTTGTCATCTCACTTCTTTGTCTGATCCTCCCTCCCTCCCTCCCTCCCTCTAACCATCCCTCCATCCCTGCTTCTTTTCATTGGTCTGCTTCTCTAACTCTCACTCCATCTCTCCAGGACTCCCATTTTTCACCTCCCTGTTCCTAAATCATCTCTCTCTACTTCCCCAAAGCTTTCTTCACTCCTTTTTTTTCTTCTGTATCACCCTCGCTCGCTTTGTGTCTCTCAGGGTAAACAGTGTTTCGCCTGTTGAACTCGATAATCAACTGTTTTTCTCTTAGCGCGCGCACACACACACACACACACACACACACACACACACACACACACACACACACACACACACACACACACACACACACACACACACTCATGCGCACACACAAACTGAAACACAAATTCTCAGTCGAGCACACACTCGCACACACGAACCTCACACACACTCCCAGGCCTATATAAGTCAGATAATGATGTGTTTTGGTGGCATTAGGGACAGCGGAGCAGAACCGAATGCCTCCAAACATGGGAAACAAACAAATTACCAATGTGTTTGTGTGTGTGTGTGTGTGTGTGTGTGTGTGTGTGTGTGTGTGTGTGTGTGTGTGTGTGTGTGTATGTGCACACGCATGTCTGTGTGTGAGATCGCTAGGAGCAGTGTGCGAGTACTGTATGAAAGCGATTCTTTGCTTCAATCTCTGATCGTGTTACAGAGATAGATGCTATGTGATTTGACTATGCGACTCGTTCACAGACACACACACACACACACACACACACACACACACACACACACACACACACACACACACACACACACACACACACACGCATCCATCGTGTTAGTGTGTATCATTGGAAGTGACAGGCTGTGTGTGTAATGACAAGCTAGCAGTGGATATATAAGAGAATAAATGTGTGTGATAACGTTCTTAATTCTCGCGCATGGCCTCCTGTACAATTAATGCCAAAGATGCTCATTGGCCCATGAGTGCGCTCTGTGGATGCTCATTGGTCCAGAAGCATGTTCCACTGATGCTCATTGGGTCTTTTATCGCCTGTGTAGGTCCAGGGACTGCTCATATACAAGGATAGCCATTACTATTATTAAAGCGTGTTCTGTTAAAAGAATATCTTTTCTGGTTTACTTGGCAGCGTAAGTAGGGATCAGCGGGAAGAGCCAAATATAAACTTATGATGTTGTAACTATGAGAGTGGAGTGTTGTTTTTAATGAAGTGCGTTGAGTGTTTAAAACTTGTTTTCAAGACATTTTGGTGACACTTCTACTTTAAGACTGTTCGCTTTTGGGAATATCAGGCAGACACTTTGAACTGACTCCAAACTCAAACTGTTACAAATAAATCAGCTCATATATATATTTGTTAACAGAAGGTAAAACATTAATATGTGATAGAGGCTGCTCTTGATGAACCTACAGAGTATTATCGCCTGACTAGGCCAAGTTCTAAGCATTTTAACTCCTCACCTAATATTTTTGGAGATTAGTTGATGCTACTTGACAACAGCTCGAACCTAGGGGAAATTTTGTACATTTTAAGTAAAATGCATCAATCTGGTGGACTTTGAGAGCAAAATAAGGAGGATAGATCTATTAACTACTTTGTACTCTTGTAAATAGGTTTGTGGTCTAGTAAATAATTTAATCATCAAAAAATTGTTTCTATAGATATGAATGTTGTTGACACAGAAAAATAGTCACAACCACAAAGCATTGTAAACAAGATGGGGTTTCGAGTGTTTTGAAGTGTTTCGAGACACTGACCCAGCAGGGAGAGATGATGTTTGACGAGTTAAGAGTGAGAATGTGATGGGAGAGAATGCGCAGTGAACATTCCAAGTTACGGTCCCCGGAAGCAGCGAAGTTTGGGAGAGGGGTCCTCTAAAGCTCAAGGCCTGAGTCTAAAGCCACCTTCAGGCCTGGCTTTTCCAAGCCGAACTAGGTCTGGTCACGGCGGAAGTCCGCTTGCCGAGTGCCGACGTCGGGTAGATGGTCCTATGAGGGGATCCTCCCACACAAAAGATCTGTCCTTGACCAGCTGAGCAAATCCCCCAGACAGACTGTGCTGACCTCACCAGTTGGGAAGTGCAAAAATATTTTCAGTTCATTATGAAACCGTTGCGGCAGTAATGGGGAAACATTGATGGTCCAAATGTTGTTGTAGAACCACTCTGATGAGACATATCTGAGAAAGATGCTGTGTATTTAAACCTTTTTCAAACAGTTAACTTGTCAGAAGTCAACATGCTAAAGAAAATATCGACAATTAGCAACTTTGTCAGCCTTCAAAAGCAGTCAAATCCTAACCTCCTTGTATCCATCTTGTACCCAGATTAACCACCAGATTCACAATCAGATCAAAAGCTCAAAAACAAGAAATGCTCATCATTTGGAGAAAGAGTGACAAGGATTGATTGAAAGACAGCGGATGGGGAGGTTGAAACAGGGAGATAAAGGGGATGATGGATAAACCTCGAAAGAGGAGACCCATCCTCTGCTGACAGCTGATGAAAGAAAACTCAAAATATGTCAGACAGACATACACAAACACTGCTCAGCTTTTGCTACATTCAATCTTCACTCCTTCTCTATCTCTGCCTCCACCTTCTCCAACTTTTTTCTTACCATATTATACTTTTCTGGTCTGTCTTGTCTTCTATATTGTCCTGCGAAGAAGAAGCAATAGAAAATAATAATCCTTTACAAGGAGAACCTGTAACAGGTGTAAACTTGAGGCAGAAATGTGTTCAGAAAATGTCCTGGTTTCACCTTGGTTATAGAGGTTTACAAAGTTGTGATTGATTAAATCTGAAGTCTTAAAAGTGTTTCTGTGAAATACTTCTGTGGAAGAAAATTCTCTGTTTTTTTGCCAAATACACAAGAGGAACATCAGTTTTCACCAAGCAGCTAAGCTGTGACTTATGAGAGAGAAAATGTGTGTAGAGGAGTTTGTGTATAGTGCCACTCCTAATCTGGTCTTGATTGCTTGAGATGGATTTCCCTTCACGTTACCTCACTTTCTTCTCCCCCTCCGTCTTCTTTTTTTTCCCACTTACATGGCTGAAAAAGTGCCTTTTACACCAATCACAGTGGATTTGTTCCAGTTTTCATCAACCAAATAATTTGGTGTCATACACATTTCAGTTCCTGGAAAGTGTGTGCAAAGCTCCACCCAGCAATCCGGTGGCTTATAAAAAAAGAAAAGAAAATCATTACACCTGTTTTTTTTATTTTATTTCCAGTAATACAACATAAACGATCATTGCAATCGTGTTTCACTGTACAAAAACAATACTAAAACAGATTAATGTCAAACAAAATATTCAATGTAGTGCTTGTGTCTGGAAATGAAGACTATATTTTTGTTAATATTCTAGCATTCTGTTGCTTTTTCTCAGGAACATTACCCTTGTTGCTCGTGATAACTGTCAACGTGTGTGAAGTAATAATGGCAAAGTGTAGACGAGTCCCGGTTTGTGCCATAAAGCTTAGATTGTGCTGTAATGCAATTCGTTTCATTTCCAAAAAGTCTAACCTGGCAGTGTGTGGAGGCTGATAGAGACCGAAGGTGTTGTGTTTACAGTCACACAATTATCCCAATGTCTTATCTTAGCCTGAGTGGTGGATCTGCACTGACTGTATTGAATATACATTTTGCCATTGTTTGTCACTAAGAGTTCTGATACACAGCTAGCTGCTGGAGTTGACTTTCAAGAGTCAGCGAGCCGTGGGAGTGCAGAACAATAATTGATCAGCTCTTGGAGACTGGAAGCAAATAAGTGAGCTGCTCTTAGTCATCTTCCTGGATGTGACATGCATGCAGAGTTTCAGTCCAGCTAACCTTTTCTCTGCCACCAGCAGGGATAATTATCAATTCATAGTCCTGCACATAAGTACCTCAAAATTCAACAATGCCTTCTGATACATGAATATACGGTTCTGTGCTTTTTCTACTAAAAGAATAAAGCATGTAAAAAAGTCTGCCATAAAATGTATTACATTGAAACGTCCCTTATTTGAACCATATCTACGTAGAAATGCATATCGTAACCTAAACTAAACCACTTTTACCTAATCCTAATCAAAGCATTGTGACCCAAACCTCACCAATAAGTACATAAGGGAAAATGTATATATGTGCACAACTGTATGTATGTGCCCATGTGTCTATTTGCCTAATCAAGAACATCATCAGCCCTCCACTTCTTGCCCTTCAGATCCTCTTAAGACACTAAACTGAGTCAAGAGCGTCCTGCTGACAACTGATCAGCCTCATTCCTATCTGCCAGCGCCCACTCATGGTTCATACCCCCTGACTGACCCCCTACCAAACACACTGCAAACAACAAAAGAGGACCCCTTGGCTCTGTGTTATTCTAGAGTCCAAAGCAAGTACATCAACCTCTACTGTGTGCAAGCAGGACCATACCACAGCTGCCAAAACATTCTCCCCGGGGAAACTGCAGAGGAATACCAAGTGTGTGAAGAATACCTGCAAGTGTTACAGGCTTTAGAGGTATTTCTCTTAAGCGTTGTAATTTAAAGGGCACTTTTTCAGTGCTTGTGCACAACCATATGGTAATCTGGAGTGCCTTTTTTGCAGGCTGCCTAAATCTGAAAACAGAAATCGCATGGCCTCTTCAAGGTGGGACTGTTTCGCCATTCTTCCACCTTGCTGTTCTATATGAAGGGTACAGAGGCAGAAAAAAAAAGGGCCAGAGAAAAGCTGTTGTGTTATATGTCACTACTCTTTAAATCCTGTGACGTGCCATCAGAAATCACACACATTGTTTGGTTTAATGTGAAAAGGGTAGTTTACAGCAGCATTGTGGAATCTCTGTGTGATTCCAAAAGCCATTCAGATTTGGCTCCCCTTCCTATGTCCCCCCCATCTGAATATTTCCACCTACGGCTTGAGAACTACCTTTGCAAAGGTGCGCCATATTTAAAAAAAAAAAAATCCAAGCAGACTTGCAAGAACCTGCAGAAGGAACTACATTTTTTATTCATGTTTTCATTGTTTTTGTCTATTTAAAGTCTATGCTTTTGTCACGAATACTGATGTACGGCACATTTACATTACCCTGTTGGTTGACCAATCCGGCCTGCAACTCCTTTCTGAGAGCAATCCTGGATGCCATGGGTAAGTGAAAAACCTCATGGATGCAGTGCCCCTTTACACCAGGAGAAAACCTGAAAGCACAATTTGCCTCAAGGTCAGAAGGTCAGTTTGGTTGTATGTTGTTGAGCATTGCACTGTCTATTGGTCCACCTGGAGCCAATCTGACCCTACTGCTAGAAACAACAACAGTCTGTGTGTGTGTGTGTGTGTGTGTGTGTGTGTGTGTGTGTGTGTGTGTGTGTGTGTGTGTGTGTGTGTGTGTGTGTGTGTGTGTAACCGGTAGATAAATAGAGTGAAAACTCCCAATACCACTTGCACACAACCACAGGCATCATAAAGGCCACCTGTGTGTGTGTGTGTGTGTTGTTTTATATTTCTAAGTTTCTCTGTGTGTCTTTGTTGTCCTGTGTATGTCTGCACACCTGCATGTGTATGTTTGTGTGTGTCATCTTCAGGCTAGTTTGTTTTCTGAAGCCTTTGTGACAATCTGGTTTTCATTTCCTGAAGGATGATTTCCTTTGTCCCCCTCTCTCTCGGCCCAATCTCCTGAAGAGAGCGTCCGTTGCTTTTGTGCTCCGAAAACTGACAGCAAGCAGGCGTACCAATGCAGATTGGCAAACACATTTCTCTGAAGAAACTAGCATGTGGTAGGCACAACAGAAAGTTGCATACTAATAGCTTTTACTTTTACTAAGTTTTGCCACTACTTCTGCCGATAAGTGATGTGTTTCATTTTAGTACTAGCATTTTCTACATCTCCAAAGTTCTAATTATCTAATTAATTAATTAATTAATCTAGTTATCAAAGCCATACGATCACGTCCATCCAGAAAACGTTTTATTTCTGAGAAGGATTGTTTTATGCGTTGATGAAAAACTACTTATAAGGTAGAAAGACGTTTTCAATTGAGCTGCAATGTTCTTCGTTGTCCTTGGAAACAACATAACAATCTCACCTCAATGTCTATTTATTAGCTATTGTAGATCTTTGGGTCGCCACGGTCATTGTTATGTAATGGACATTTTATTATTTTTTCTTCTGAGCCATTTAAGGAATTCCTATCCATAAATCATGAGACTCAACTTTGAAGCTAACATGGATAAGATGTCCTTAAAATGCCAAGGAGTAAAATGGAGTTCCAGGAATGCTAATTTTGCAAGTACTATGTTATTTTTCTAATAGCAGTTTCAAAACGTGTTGTAAAAGTGTATATATCTACCAAAAATCAGTCACGCCTACTCATGGAAAGAAAACTTCAGTGAGATACACTATGGTTCACAGGTAGAAAAAAAAAAGATGTTCTTTGCAGAAAGTCAAGCAGAAATGTGACCTTTTTGCAATAACAACAATATTAATAACAGGACTGACTAACACTTGTAGTTGATTAAAATGCTCTGACTTGGTTATTTACAGTTTTGGAAAAGTTATATTACATAAGGACTCTGGTGCGAACCCTGGAGGAGGACAGAGGTCGATAGTGACTCATTTTCACACCTCTTCTCGCTCCATGCTAAATCTCATAACTTTAACTCCCCTCAATTAGTCTCTCCTACTGTCCTGCTGCCATATTTATTTATTTTTTTTACTTTTCTCTCCCGTTTCTGCCTGCCTCCTCCTAATCTTTTCAATTCTCTTATTTCCAGTCCCTCCCTCTCTCCTCCTCTGGGTGTCACTTATAAGCAGTAGCAATGAGGATACTAACATTTAACATATACAGTATTTATCAAATTTGCATTGAAGCATGCAAAAAAACTACAGGACCTCTAAAGCACAGGTTTCCCATCAATTATTCAGTTCAATATATATATATTCTTTTTCTTCAGTAAATATTGCCGTTGTGATATTGGATTATTTTGCTTTTCTTGCCCCCACATAGTCATTTGAATGACTTGTATTAACTCAAATACTCATGGCCATCACAAAAATGTTCTTTAATGAAGATTGTGTCAGGTTCTTGATTAGGGTTTTACCAGAGAGGATTATGCCTTGATTGTCTCATTCTGCCCACTGATAGAGTTAATAACAAGCTTATGGAGCTCTCAGGGGGATCGGACTGATCTATTGTAGCTCTGTGGCTGAGTGTTTATTGTGCCTTTCTTTCTACTCCCCATAATTCCCCTCTCTTCTCCCATAATTTCCCTCTCTTGCTGTGCTATTTTGCTGGTCTTTTCTCTTTCTCTTTCCTGTATTGTATTTATTTTATTCCCTATCCCCCAAAGGTAGAGATGGGTCATTAGGTTGCCATGACAAAAGCTTTGATTATTGTCCAGGTTGAGTGGATGGCGTCAGAGAAATGGGTTTTCTGAAAAAGAAATAAATTGCTAAATTCAGGTGTGATAAGTGGAAAGAGACTCTTCCACAAAAGTAGCACAGGTTCCATCAGTTACAAGTGTTCTTGAGAATACACAAGACAAGCCTTTTTCTTCTACTTTTTAATTCCTACGCCGCTAGGTGGTTACTGAACACAACAACAGAAAAAATACAAACAAGGATGAAAACATGCACATCAATCTTTTTATGTAAGACCTCTAAGCACTTACAGACCTAAAACCACCACTTCCCAGACTCATCGGACATAAGGGGGTCTTAGGGGTCTCGAGATATATATCGAATAGGAAAGAAGAACAAAAACTCTATTTCTTCTTCAGAATTATCTTTTGTAAAATGTATATATCTTACTTACATTCTTGTGAAACCCAGTGTAGACTCTATAACAATGTTCAAAAGATATACATTTAGGAGGGAAGTCACTCTTTAACTGCTCACAGTTCAAAGCAGCCTGTGAAAAGGTGTTGCTAGTAGACTTTGCTCCATATTAATAGGTCACAAGACAAAAGGGCTGAGAATGACTGCTACAGTTGGACAAGTGAAAATGAAACAGGTTCATATTCAGTGGGTTTTTTTTAACCTTTACCCATAAACATGTTCATATCAACAAAGGAAAAAAACTTTTTATGCAAGACCTCTTTATTAAAGCACCTATAGACCTCAACCTTTAGGTGTTTTTATCTGGATTTTATTTATACCAGCTAGATTTTTACTCAACTCTGCACAAAGTGTTTTGGTTTTTCAACTAATTGTTTGTTGGTCTGCTTTAGTCGAGTCTTACCACTCTCATTACCCTTATTTCTAGCTGCAGCGGCAAACTGTTTTCAACATCAAATCTCTAAAAACCTTCTGGACTCTACCCATCCAGCATCAAGCAGCGGACGGGCAAAGTTAGCAGCTATCTGGTGAACAGAGTAGAGCATTTAGCAACTAAGGAGACAGATATTTCTGTCAGGATGTGGTGGAGACCAAAGCAAAGCTAAAAGAGTGAATTTTGGACAAAAAATCGCCATGTGTCTGGAAACAGAGCTCCTAATGAATGTTAATGTTGTTCCCTGTGTTTGGACATAGAAAAATGCAACTGTTTGCTAACACATTTGTTGTATTCACAGCCTTTTTTTTTCTTTAGTTAAAGGGCTAAAGACTTTTAATACGCATACAGATATATTTAGTTATATTAACTGTAATACAAATATATATTACCAAAATGTATCGAGGATTATGGTAAAGATATGCTCCATTGTCACAAAACATGTCATATTTTGCACAATGTTTGCTGTTTCACAAACACTGCAGCTCTGGAAAGTGTCTGTAATACATCTTTTGCTTCCAAACCTATACAGTTATTTTCTGTATATGAGACTTACTCTTAGTGTGAATCAAAGTCCAGTGTGTGTGAGTGCAGAGAAACCAATGGTGATGGAGGTGGAGAAGCACAAGTGTCAGATATGTGTAAACTGCGTAGTGTGGGTTTAAACCACGATTTTACTGTCTTCTGGAGTCCAAATTAGCAAATGGGGTTAGATGAAAAATAAGTGTTAGTCAATAAAACGTCCACCCAAGTACACACGTCTACTATGGTGTGTGTGTGTATTTTCAGTCAGCTGTGAAATAGGTGATTCCTCCTCCTGGTTTAAGGACCAAGAGTAATGATGTAGAATGGAGAAGGTTTATAGAGGCATTAAGCCCACCTCTTACTCCCTCTATCTCTCTCTCTCTCTCGGTCTGTCTGTCTCTGGCTCTATTTCTTCCTCTCCCTCCCCCTCTTCCTCAGTGTCCCCTCTCTGTGTTTTTATGGTGGCATTATTATTTCGCTCTCCCACCCATTACTGTTCAGGTTGGAGCAGAATAATAAATTTCAGGATCATGCCGAGGCAGCACTTCTCCAGCGGAAGCTCATTCTGTGGACTCGACAGAAACACTGCACCGAAACACACATGACAACAAAGATTGTTGTATATTCTCGTTCTCTCTACTTTTGAAACATTTTTAGGGAAACACGTTCATTAGTAGAAGCAGTTGTTGTTGTGGTTTTGTGTTTCTTTTTAAGTAGTTGGTACATTAGTGCTGCTGCCTTCACATAGGTCATAAATAATCTGTGTAAATGTGATGCTTTTGTCACATTCATATCACAAAATATCTACAAAATCAAACAGTGGTTAATTTCATGCAGTACGTACAATTCAAACTTAAAAAACTAAAATATTTTGGAACAAAATATAATAAATATAATAAAATGTAGTTTCCCATTACGATTTCAGATACTTTTTTTGACTAGCCAGTATGCTTGCTGCAAAAAGCGTCTCAGAAAGTTCTTAAAAACATGACACGTTTGTAAAATACTCTGAATGGGCCAAAGCCTTTGAGTATGCACAGGTGGTCAGTCAACTTGGCTGTACATTAGCTCCCATTTTGGGAATATATATTAATATATAATAACATTATAATATTACGTGATTACATATGTTGCAAACTAGTAAATAAGGAAGTTTTCTTGCAAACAAACTCTCCTTGGTTTCTTGGTTTCTTTTGGTTTCACTTGCGTTCTTAATCCTCACATGCCTACTGCTTGTAAGGAGTGTAGCAAATATGGATCCATCCTACTTTATAGTGAGACTGTCACTTTTGAATGAAAAAATAACATAAAATCCTGTTGATTAGATTAATTATTAAGCAATAAAACCCACCCTTGCTCATTTCAGTTCACTGATGGATTTTGCTGCTATAGCCTTACTTGGTCTGATATGACCAGTAGCTTATGTTGACTAGTGAAAGCTAATGTTAGCAAAGATATATTGCTGTGTACAAACATTACTGAGTCAGTTTGCTGACCTTTTGACTATTCTCTATTTGTGCTACTATTACACTATATTTGACCATTTACCATCCTCTAATTGCCACTTGTAGCATCTTTAAACACATCAATCATCTGTTCATGTTTTTGATTTAGCAAATCACATGAATTTACTATTCCAACCTGTTTCTGTTTCTGTCTGTCTTCAGCTTTCAGCCTATGGAGGGAGTTTGGTCTACACTGTGTCTTATACTACAGACCAACAAGAACAAATGGCCATAACAGTGACCTCACAACCTTACCTAGTCATTGAGGTAAGTTTTCAAAGACAGATACATCATAAAACATTGACATGCTTATATATTCAACACTAATGAAGTAATTTCTGACCATACATCTACCTGATAGTACTATTTTATTAGGCATGTGTGTGAAATATGTGTTGATTTTTAAAGTTGTGGTTTGCTAAGGTAAGACTGTAAATGTGGGCAGTGTAGAGCCCAGGGATGAGCTCCAGTTCTCTGGTCAGCACCTCGGTTTCGGGCATTGACCAAGAGTGTTCCTAACAGGTGGGAGGACATGGTCACAACCAGAGAAAACCCACATGAACACAAGTGTGAATCTCTAAGTGTTTATGTATTTATGACTGCAGCATTATTTATCTTTCCCTAAGTCATTGACTTTTGCACCAGTGAAGACCACTAAATGAAGCAGCAAATAAAAGCTGTTAAAAGCAGACACACACACACACACACACACACACACACACACACACACACACACACACACACACACACACACACACACACACACACACACACACACACACACACACACACACACAAATAAGCAGCAACAGTGCAGCTGGCAGATAAATGCTGAACTTAGCAATAAAAAAAATGCAGATAGAGTCTCTCTCTCTCCGCTCTCTGTATGTCTTTATAATGAGCAGGTTGCAATATGATGTATGGCAGCAATAAGCAAAGTAGCAACACTATTAGTTAACTGTTTATACCTCCTACATCACTAAACAACATTGTGTTTGTTGGTTTGTGTGGGTATGTGTGTGTGAGCTTGTGTACAGTGTTCACAGTTTGCCAGAGCTACAGAAAGGATTCTGTTATTTCACACACACACAATTTTCCACCAATGACAGGTTAGAGAAAATAAGTTTTAATTAGAATAGCTCGGGAAAAAAAATCTGTAATAAGCTGCACTAACATGTTGAAATCTACTTCTTATGCACTGACTGCAATATAATTAAAATATAAATAAGTACTCTGTAGAGATGTAATTTTAGGTTGAATATGGGCACAAATGCAAACTAATATATATAACAACTTTCATGTGTGAACATTACACAGAAATGATAAGGAAGATAAAATGGGAAGACGGAAAGATGGAAACATGGTGTAAGGAAGGAGAAAGGAAGAAGGAAGGAAAGGAGAAAGGACACAAGGTGAAACAGAGAAATAAGAAGACAGAATAAAACAAGGAAGGAAAGAAAGAACGACAGAAAGGTGAAAGAAAGGGAACAGAAAGGAAAGAATCAAGTAAAGAGGAAGAAAGAGAGATGGCAAGGAAGAAAGGATCAAGAGAGATGGAAGAAAGAGAGGAAGGAAGAAGGAAAGAAGCGGAAGAAGAAGGAAGAAAACAACATGGAAATCAACAGGGAGGAAAGAAGTGTAGAAGGAAGGGAAGTAGATAAACAGAAGTGAAAAAGGGAAAGAAAGAAACCTGTGAGATGGATAGTCACAGACCAATGAACTTGTGTTATTTAAAGAGGTGTCAGTCAGATCGACAGACTGGGAGGAGAGGAGGACAAGTGTCGTCCCCGTCAACAAAAAGCCTTTCCAAATGACGACGATAATGAACCACCTACACATTGTCAACCCGCTTTCTCTCACTTCACTGTCTCTCTTCAGCCATTTTTGTTTCTTTTTTATACCCCCCCCCCCCACTGTTTACTCTCTACATATGTGCAACAAGTTGTGATATTGTTTGCATGCGTGGTTTGTGTGAAGATTGGGTATGTGGGATTTGAATAGACAATAATCTCTCTGTCTTTGTTTGTCTGTACGGCTTTGTTGATCGCTATGTCTTTGTCTCAATGCAGCATACTTTATCAGCCCTCCATCGGCAAAGTAAAAAAAAAAATGTAAATACCAAGCTTTTCATGACAGCAATAACAACAAGAAATGTACCACATCTGAAGATTCTCATTTTGCTTAAACCAACAGGTGAAAACCTTATTTTGTGTCCAAATACTATTTTAATGCTCACGTATGGAAATCAAGATATTTTCAGTTCTTATGCCAGTAGCACAAGATGCTTTCATTTGAAACAAATCAAATGATCACAACTCTGTCTGGTTTTTCGTGTATAAATAAAATGTTCATACCCAGACAAATTACACAAAAAGACCAATACCAACATTTAATTGATACTACTAACAAGTATTGTGTGTGTTGCCCAAACCTGAAATGATAATTAATCCGCAGCTGAAAAAAGTCCCCAACAAATGTACTTTGTACAACTGCTTAGGGAAGTTACCATGCGCTTTTTCAATATTAAACTCTATATTTGTGACCCCTATAATACTATTTAGAAGTGACACAATTAAAAAGATAGACAGTAAGAGCCTGTCTTTCAGACACAATTTTCTCTGAGGTGACTTTGTCTTGTCAATCTGCGTCTTTTCTTTGTCTCTCTTTTTCTTTCCGTCCCTATAGTATCTGCATCTCAGCCCTGCTTCTGCTTCCTGTCTCCTTATATCTCCTTCCATCTCATCTCTGTCAGTTGGTTTTTATTTAATGGTTTATTGGCATGGTAAGTTCTCTTCCTCTCTCTCTCTACCCTTCTCTCTCTCTCTCCATCAGTAGTTGTCACTCTGCGTTAGCTGCTACATGCCATTGATCTGTTCTCAACAAGAGATAGTCAGATACCAGGCCTCTCAATTCACTTTGCATTCAGTCTATTCAAAATGTCAATAGACACTGCAGCTCATTACCTAATGACACATCATTCACTCTTATGCTTAGTTAGATTAGTTGAATTTAGTCTTCTTTGAAAGAGGTGTCATTGTACTACAATGTACTGTATTTATGTTTTGGAGGATAGCAACTGTCTAGATTTATAGAATTACAAGTAAACTTCAACAAATAAAGAAACCAAAGAAATTAAGAATGTTTTCTTCTTTCTCTTCCAGGGAGGCGGGATCGAGATTGCTTACGGACGGTTTGGCCGGCCAGTGTACCAGTCCTCACCGACGACCAATCGCATTGATCTCCTTCCAGAGAATTTCTGGTTTGCGGGGAGCGCACAGCCGATCAGCCGGAGGGATTTTCTGTCTGTGTTGGCCAACGTGACCAGAGTGATGGTGCGGGCCTCTTATAGCACAGAACCCAGCGCTGTGTGCAGGTAGAAACACACACTTACACACACACTTTTCAGACATTTACATTGAACACAGCCATTACACAATGCTCCAAAACTGTACATGTCCATAAGTATTGATTCCTAGCAACTAATATAAACTTAAATCTTAAAAATGAAATATTGTTTTTTGTTTCATGAAAAAAAAAAACATGCCCAGAGTTGAGTCTCTCAGGCAGCTCTTTCGTTTAGCCTGTGAATGACCCTCCTTTAACCTTCTATAACCTTAAAATAAAGGTGGCGGTTTAATCGGTGAATCTTATTGCTGTCTTAGAGTAAATTCTGCATGAGACAATGAACTCTGGACATAAAAGTTCTAAAACCCTAATCAGCCAAATAGCTTTGCTTAGTAAGTGAATGCACATGTTTAACTATACAACTAGTATATAACTACTTGTGTTTGTGTGTATGTGTGTGTTTGTAGACTCCACTTATTCTCAATGCAGGTAGCTAATCCCTCTGCCAGAGGAGAGAGGAGAGCGTCAGCTGTAGAGAGCTGTGCTTGTCCTTCTGGATATGCTGGAACTTCCTGTGAGGTAAACAAGGACACACACCTACTGTGACTTTTAAACTTCCTCTACAATAATCAGAAAAGACAGTCTTGGGAAAAGGTACATAAATAAAAGTACGATAAAGACCAAAAAGATGTAACCAAGATATTTTGACTGTAAAATGTCATGAGCTACTTTCTTTTACAAATTGGATAAAATGGATCATTAATAGTATTTTCAGTCGATGTTGCAAGAAGGTATACAATAATACAATAGTGTGAGGCATAACATAAAGTAAATACTGTATATCTCAATCAAATCTTAAGTCTTTGTAAGTTCATTTTAAATCTGCAGTGGAAAAGGGCACAAATTTCAAATTTGTGTTTGGAAATATAAACCTGTACACGATTTTAAGCTAATGAGCTGCATTAGTATGATTTATTATATTTTGACTTCAGTTTAGCTGATTCCTTAATGTGTTACCTTATGTATTACATGATTGATTAAATGATCATCCACAGTTTTCTTAAGCAAAGTTAAACGTCAAATCAGTGTTTAGTTTCACAATGCAGCCGACTTACTGTCGTTCTAATCTTGACTGACACACAAACACTCATTCACACATTAGGTTTTTAAACACAAGCATACAAATAGACATAATCACATACAGAAACGTTCTCAGTGTAACACAAGTTTGCACACACAAACTCACACACACACACACAAACACAAGTATACACACACAAACACACACATACACAAGGTGCTAATCAGAGGATCACAGCTTAAAAACTCCACAGCAGCTAAAAGGCTCTGTCTGTCGCCCTCTCTTTCTGACTGTGTGTGTGTGTGTGTGTGTGTGTGTGTGTGTGTGTGTGTGTGTGTGTGTGTGTGTGTGTGTGTGTGTGTGTGTGTGTGTGTGTGTGTGTGTGTGTGTGTGTGTCTGTGGATGTGTGTGTGTTTCAGGCGTGTATTCCTGGGTTTCGGAGGGTTAACGGGAATCTCTACAACGGTGTGTGTGAAGCTTGTCATTGCCATGGACACACGTCTCAATGCCACGAGCTCACAGGACACTGCCTGGTAAGATGATCAATAAGTTGATGAAGAATACTTAATACATTTGGTTTCATTCAGTGCTCAAAATCACACTGAACTGATGTACTCTGCTTTACTAGTACCAGACATCATGTTTTGAAAGCAGCAATTGTAAAAACTTTCCCGAAAAGGCTTTATCCCTTTTGATTTTGACACAATGTCAAAAGATAATGCCAAAGTGGAAAAAAGTATATTTTGAAAAATGTGGAGAATATGTCAAGTTACAGCATTATTATTTTAGTGTTGCCTGTGTTGTTATTGTACTCAACAAATTATTCACTGTGATTTCTCTTTAACTCATAAAGCCTTCAACCCCATTCATCATCATCATCATCCAATTAACTGTAGAGAAATTAAGTCATGTCTTTGAATTAACTAATACCAAGTAAACCCGTGTGGATATCCTGAGGAAGCTTTAAAATGGGAGACCACCCAACCCTCAAAGTCAGTTTATGCCACAAAAACAAAAATCAGAGCACAATTTATGATTCAGTGAAACCATGACCTCTTATGTTAAAACATACACATTGACTCCGTTTTTAATAGTGAAGTTAGAAATCACTCCACCAAAACAATTTTCTTTGAACCACCATCTAGTGGCCATCAGAAGAACTGCAGCTGAAAAGACTTGCAACCTGGCTTCACACCTAAACGCACACAAAAATTACATACACATTTAAGTATACTGTAAGGACAGACACACACATTCACACATATACATGCATGCCAAGCTGCTCATGTGATTCATTCTTTACACACACATTGGCACTCCCCAGTCTACACATCGCCTTAGGCTTAAGCTGTCAGTTAGCATCAAACTTAATATACACACACCAGGACCCACGCACACACACACACATAGAGCTGTGGGTTTTGTATTATCATGTTGTATTTTATTATAGATGAGGAGGATGCTGGTATATGTCAGAGAAAGAACACTCACACTCCAGACAGACCGACAAGCAGGATCTCTCTCTCTCACACACACACACACACACACACACACACACACACACACACACACACACACACACACACACACACACACACACACACACACACACACACACACACACACACAGTGACACACACTCATTCCACTAGGACTGTGTTATCTGGCTAAAGTTTAATGACTGACTGATGCTGCTGTGGCCTTATAGGTCAACAAAGTGTCACTAGTATAGGTTGTGCTCCAGAACCGAAAGACATTTGATCTGTAAAGGAAATTATTTGCAACATAACTGACATACACACAAACAAACACACACACAAACATGTACATCCACACACCGTAGCTACATTAAATGAAGCGTGTTGTAGCTGAACTTCCTGAAAACAGGAATTTGTCAGCGTGGAATAGAAAATTAAAGACAACCTGATTTCCTCACCGGGAGGAACACAATTTAATTCTACTGTCAGTGGTAAAATTATCTTCAACCGAAATATATAAATACAAAAATTACTATTTTTATTCCACATCAGAGCAATCAAATGTGATGCTTTTAATTAAGTTTGTTTCTGATGCAGCTTTGGAATTAGTTAACAAGTACTTTTTTTACATGTTGTGAGGCAAGGCAAAAGTCAAAGTAAAGCAAATGGTGTTCTTTCACTAGAAGGATTCAAATTTTAAACTTGTAGTGTTGTTGGTTTTATTTTCATATTGTTTTTAATTCGGTCACAAAGAGACGATGCCAATAATAAACCAGTCACAGAAGAAATAATAATAAAATCAAAATAATATTCAACAAATAATACTTTTTCTTTTACTACTAAAAAAACCCAACTTTCACATTTGTGAATGTATCAGCACACCCTTAGCAGTTAGCACAAGTAATCGATACTCACCAATACTCAAATTTGTTATCCGGTTCTGAGGGACATTGTTGTGCCAAGTCTTTGGTTGAGGATGTAACTATGTATCGTATGTGTTTGGTTACTACGGTACAAAATGTGATGTTAATCCTGAACCATATCATTAACCTTGACCTCATTGGGATTGTTACTCCTGCTGCTGCTGTCTGCTTGACAATGATTTGATGTGACAGCTGTATTAAATAACAACTATTTTGTTGTGTCACAGAGACTGCTCTTCTTATTGCAGAGCTGCCACACTTGAGCCTATTAGTCCCCCTATTAGCCTATCATTTTTCACCATCATAAACTTGCATACTACATTTTGGATTAACAAATTTGTGGCTAATTCAGCTTTATTCTTTTTGATAAATGGCTAAATAAAATGGATGAATTGAATCTAGTTATACCTCTCTGTTTAGCATTTAACAATGGAGATGATGCAAAGTAAAATTATGATTTTTGAGAGGTTTAAAAATCACTTACATAGAATATATAGAAAAAGAAGAGATCACTTTACTGACCTAAAGAACATTTGAAAAGAAGAACTACACATTTAATGGTATGTTATTATTTGTTTTGCCTAAAGTTTCAGTACACAACGGGGTGATAAAATTTCCATCAATGCAGAACGGTTAACTCTATAACTGACTATTGTTTTGCTATTAGTTTATTAGTTGTCCTGATATAAAATTACTTTAACCCGTGTCTCCTCCAGGACTGCTCCCACCACACCACAGGCCCTCACTGTGACTCCTGCCTATCTGGTTATTATGGCAACGCCACCCGAGGGTCACCTGCGGACTGTCAGCCCTGCGCCTGCCCGCTCAATCTTCCCAGTAACAAGTAGGTTATGAAGACACTGGGGTTAATGGTGCCATGATGACACAGTTTAATCAAACACTTCAATCTATCACTGCTGACCCCTCAGCACCGTGGCCCCTATTCTCTCTTTTTTGACCCGTCTCTTCATCATGTTCTTGTCTCCTCTCTTGAAACTCGGGCTACATGTTTTCGTCTCTAAAGTATATCGCCAAAAAACCAAGGCTTCATCCCTGTGGGCTCGAATACAATTGTAATGACATGAGTAGAAATATTATCGCCACAGGTACAGTAGGAGCATCAATTTAAGTGATTAAAGTGGAGAAACATCATCCCTGTAGGTAGAAATGTCATCATTGTTGGCAGAATGAACACAACTGTGGCTAGAAAACTTAACACAGCAGATACTCAAGCCTCCTGCAAGTAATTTAGGTATTTAAAATGTTTTATCATACCATTCCTATTGTATGGAAAACCACACGTGCCAGCGTCAGTCTCAAATCACGGTTGTTCGAGTTATAGCAAGTATCTGCTGAAAATGTCATCAACAATGCCATCTGCTCTTTGCCATGGAAGCAGCTCACTTGAGAGGCATGAGTTAGGGTCTCTCACCTGATGGTTCATCCAGGAAGCATGTAGATCCTGTATGGATGGCAGAATAAGTTTCTCAATAGATACCTAATTTGATGGTGTCCTAAGTACAAACAACATATACAAATAAGTTAAATTGTATATTTATCCGTATTTCTGCTATCATAGATCTGTATTATCTCCAAATGACCAGAGAGGGATGCTGTTTGTTTTGTGCAAAGATGTCAGCAGCATGGGCACTCACACACACACACACACACACACACACACACACACACACACACACACACACACACACACACACACACACACACACACACACACACACACACACAGTCAGCAGCAGCTGGGAATCTCCGTGCAGTCATGACACGTCCTGTCCAAAATTCTCAGAGCTAAAGAAAGATACAACTCTCTCTCTGTCTCTCACCCCCCCCCTTTCTCTACCTCCCATAAACCCCCTGCAGTAATAATAGCTTGAAGTTGCCGTGTTTTTCAGCCCCTCAAATAGCCATCCGAACCCTTATGTTCACTGTAGCCAATCACTCAAATAGCCAGCCAGCCATGCGCCAATCAGACTTTTCCAGTTAGCCGTAATGTTTAAGCTCTAACAGACATCTGATGAAGTGATGTCCATATTGGTTATATTTTACAGCTTTGGATGGACGGTGACGATTTACAGCGATATCAGTTTAGTCCTGGAGTGCTGTTCCTATTTATTTACAGTATGTTTTATTTTAGTCTGTCTACTCGTCTGTCCTTTACATCTAAGTCTACATAACAGATTTCAGGTAAATGTATTTAAAGATCCTTGGTCAAATATCCATAAAAAGCCTTAATCAATTGTGTCTACACGGATTTACCTACTCTTTGATTTTTATTTTAAAAAACTATGTTCACCACAATACTTACAAAATTACACCCAGTCATTTTTTCTTGAATTATATATATTTTTGAATATTTGCAACATGTAGCCAAATTCCTGTAGTCATGACCTATTTTGAACCAAACACTTCAATCTCTCACTGGTGACCCCACAGACGTCTCTGACTCTCTGGCCCCTATTCTCTTTCTTCGACCCGTCTCTTTATAATGGTCTCCTCTCCTCTCCTGACACTCAGAGTACATTTTCTCCGCTTTTAAGAATATCACCACAAATTAAGGCTTCATCACTGTGGGAATGAATATAATTGTAATGACATGAATATAAATATCACCACCACAGGTAGAGGCATCAATATAAGTGGAGGAACATCATCCCTGTGGGTGGAAATGTCATCACAGTTGGCAGAATCAACACAACTGTGGCTAGAAAACTTAACACAGTAGAAACTCAGGCCTCCCACAAGTAATAAAGGTATTTAAAACCTTTTATCATGCTGTGGCTGCTTCACAGTCACATATCACAGGTGTTGAAGTTACAGCAAGTATCTCCTTAAAGTCTTTTTAAAAAAGCGGATGGAAAATACTGTCACATTTTACACATTCTTAGCAGACCTATCAGGAATCCACCTATATGCAAACAAAAAACCTGCTGTCTTCTCCAGGTGTAAGCACCTGGAGACACCTTGGTTACACTTAATTACTTCTTGAAGATCATTTTAGACAATATCACCTATGGGCAAACCCCAAAACTTTATCTTGTTTAAAGTGTAGCTGGCACTGCCGCAACATAACCACAGTAATTTTGTGGTTTGAGTCTGAGTAACTTGAAATTTGCACAATTAATCATTGTAAAAATTCCTTAATTCTCAGGAATTTAGATAATCTCCCCCAAATCTGCATGATTGTCTATTATTATTTGTCCTTTGATGTAGATCTGGATCAAATGTAGATTAAAAGATTCAAAGGAGTTCTATTATTAGAGTAACTCATTTGGATGATTGTGCCACCTTGGCGGAGGCACTGTCCAAGTGATTTGTGGTTGTGTCTCAAGCCTTTATACTCATTTGATATTTTGAAGGTTGGGATTATGTGACCAGATATATCAGAATACTACCAAGCTCAGTCATTTAACTTACTAATAACCTTTGCCATACTGTTTATGTCTTTGGTTATAAAAGTGTGTTTTTGGCAATGTTTAAATGTGCTTTATGGTGATATTTGGATTTTTATACCTGAAAGGTTATTTTATCAATGAACAGTCAATCATTGTGATATGAAATTGCATATATTATGATAGTAGCTTATATCAATTTTACCATCTCCTACAGTATCATCATATGATTTGGTATACAAGTAAACAATGTTATGTAAGTACTGTATATGTTTGAAAGACATGTATAGGGCAGTTAAGAAGTTTTTGTTTTTTTTACAGCAGAGCAGTGATGTCTCATCACGTAAAATTTATTACAAAAGTTTTTGTTGTGGGAGACATTTTACTTTACTCTTCACATGTTCTTTAGTCACATAATTTCCTACCCAAAAACATCTAGAAAGTACTACAGCACCTTGATTATAGCTGGTTTAATAAACCACATACTATGGGTACAATTATAACCCAATTTATAAAAGATTTAAATGTTATTTTACAGGGGTTTTTTTATGTTCACATGCACTGGCCAAATAAGTTTATTCGTGACTTGGCGAGCCAGCTGGCAGTTAGCGAGCCAGTCAGTCAGTCAGTCAGTCAGTCAGTCAGTCAGTCAGTCAGTCAGCCAGTGAGTCAGTCTGGGGCCTGGAACCCGAGCCAGCAGAACTATCTATAGTTTATGGAAGTGGGAGGGTGACGGAACAACGGTTAAAGACTATCGCTTTACTCTGTCTCTCTCTCTCTCTCTCTCTCTCTCTCTCTCTCTCAGTTCATTTAAGTTACAGTTCGTAGAGAGAAAGAGTGTTTACAAATTAAGGAGTGTGTGGAAGTACAGAGGCGTGGGTGTGTGAGATAGGAAATTAAGTGTGTGTGTGTGTGTGTCTTAGAAAGTGTGAAAGTGAAGATTGTAAAGTGAAAGTAGGGACACAGGTGTGAGCGTGTGTGTGTGTGTGTGTGTGTATGAGGAGACAAACAATGGCCTTAACTCGCCTCTGTCCTCTCCTCTTCCTCCTCTTCCTCCTCCCTTTCTGCACACTGGGAATACGCTACCGATTACATCAACAACTTCAACAAAAACAACAACATCATCCCGGCAACTACGAAAGTTTCAGCCCCACCTGCCACCTGGGTGAAGAAGGGGAGTTGCTGTGCGACCAGTGCCAGCCTGGATACACAGGACCACGATGTGACAGGTAATACACACACACACACACACACACACACACACACACACACACACACACACACACACACACACACACACACACACACACACACACACACACACACACACAAACTGAACATTCAAAGTTAAATACTGAAAAACACACTAAATAACACCCAATGATGCTTAAACTTCATGCAGCTATGTTGAATTTACTGGCTTCAAGCTTAATGTGAAAGTGTAGCTACGTTCATCATTGCTGAACACAGAGCTTGAAATCACTAAATATGTATCAAAACCTAGAACTGCACGTTCTTTAGTCTTATGAGTCCAGATCTGTTTCAATCTACCAGTATTTAAATACCTTGTGTTTCATGATCTAACTGCAGAATCAGAACAGATCTATCTTTTTACCTTTTTACAATTTCAAATGAGGATAAAATCTTATATTATTCCTAAAAATGACTACTTGGACAATTCCCAAATGACAACAGAAACTAATGCTCATTGACCATTGTTGAGTTCTCTATGACTCATTGTCCATCTAACTTTCTGTCCACAGCACATTTATTAGCTAAGTGACATTCTTGTTCCCTTGGCTGTGAGCTTCTTTACCAACTCAGAACTAATGAGAAGTCTCTCTGGATGCAAGTCTTGTTAAAACTCGAGGCAATACTGTCATGTGGTGACACGGACTGAGTAAATGTAGTCTTTTCACCATGCAGGCTCACTGAAATACATTTGGACTATTTTGTATTGAACCAAAACCGCCCACAGCTGAATTATCAATTTAGTATTCAGTATATTGAAGTTTTTCAATTAAGTTTAGTTAAACCTTGTAGCTCTGCAGTGTATTATTGAAATGTGTGAGCTGAGGTGTGCAGTGTGAGGTCAACTGCTTGATACGTTGTAGTAATGCTTTCTTTGTGATTTGATGCATAAATGAGTAAGTGACCTCGTACCGAAAATTAGTGGGGTTTTTTTCTGAAATCTTATACTGTATGAAGGTCTTCAGTGTTTGTCAGAAAGGTACCAAGTACAGTATATGCACCACTTTTACTATTGCTAAGTTATAAGCCATTAATAAAAACGTTTGGGTTGCGAAGTTGTGAGGGTTGTGACAAATCTTTGGTGGGTTTTAATTTATCCTTTCTATTTGAAAAAAATGCAGTTAATGTTGGTCATCTTTCAATAATTACTTAACAAAAAAAACAAAAATATAATCATTTTCTCACGTTTGAGCCATCAAGTCTGAAGTTATAAATGTTGGTAAGTCATTCAAAACAGCAAGTTTATGATCCGTTGAGTCTGACGTAATAAATGTTAAAACAGTACTATTAAAAAAATATACATTTTGGTCCAAATAAGTGGCCAAGCAATCATAAGGATTTTACACAACCTAGCAACCCAACATTTGGTCTCAATATTGACTTATGACAGTCCAATTTACTTTTAAGACCTTTTTTATTGACAACACAACCACAACGTTGAAGGATACTGACTTTATCAAACTACGTCTGGTGGTGACTACATAGAAACAACTGCTCCTTTTTATAGCCTGTGCATTCGTAAGAGACACGTATTTCTCTCTCAATTTTCCTTTGGTTGGTATTAAAGGCAACATCATAGCATGCCAAGCACTGGATGATATTCCTCTTACTATGATTTGTTCATCCTTGAATTTTCTCTTACTGAAGTTTACATTTCTGTAGATTGTGTATCACCTCCTGTGCAAGGTGTCCGTTTTCCTTGTTGAGCATAGAAAATGGAAATGCTTTCATGAACTGGTTACAAGTTCAATTTCATTTTATGCTCTCTAAATTGACAATTATTATAGTCAATTTAAACTCAAGGATGAATCATTATGCTTCAAATAGGTGTTGTGTTGCCCATTATCCAGGCCTCTGCTGTGTGTTGCCAGTTAAAAGAGATCTGCCGGTGGACACAGGGCTCACAGGGACGTCAGCTGGCTGCCATGCATAGTCCACATGCCTCGCCATGCTGTCCACAGCACAGGCTCTCTGTCTGCCTTTTAGTCTTTTTATAAACATCCTTTGCCAGTGGCAAACAAACTGACCCATTATCAGTCTATTTTTTTAACTTTATCTCTCACAGCGAGGCATCAGTACTGCGCTACAAAACTAAGCTAACAACCAGTATGATCCAGTGTCGACTCTGGGCCGAACCAGTACAAGTTAACTGCTCTGACTGTCTTTCTGAAGTCCTCCCATATCCATCCATGAGTCCAAGTTTTAAATGGAACTTAGTGGGATAAAGTACCAATAATGCTCAGAAGGCATCATCAGAGCCACATTTTCTAAATTAAGATGCTAGTGTTTTTTTAGGGAGATTGTGTATATATGTATGTATATGTTTGTGTTTGTGTGTGTGTGTGTGTGTGTGTGTGTGTGTGTGTGTGTGTGTGTGTGTGTGTGTGTGTGTGTGTGTGTGTGTGTGTGTGTGTGTGTGTGTGTGTGTGTGTGAAGGGGAATATGTCTGTGAATATACAGAATGCATCTGTGTATGTACATTCTTGTGGCGATGCGTGTGTGCTGTACTGATGCCATATGGTTCCTCCAGTCAGCGAGAGAGGACAGCTGGTAAACAAAAAGGAGAAAGACAGAGAGACTAGCATTGGCTCATATAGGAGCCGACATAATGCAAAATAATATTTATTACTAAAGGCAATATTAAAGTGGTAATCAGCAGTTGGTTGTTTTTTGTTCTATTAGTCTAATTGATACCTGCTATGCACTACCTGCCATTACACTTCATTATCTACAGTGCTTTTGTTGCTGTTAATGGTAATTAATTGTAATGTGCCAATTTGTCTGTATTATGGGCTTTAACAAAATAAGCTACTCCATTCCCCCGATGCTAATAGACTATCTACTCGCTGCTAAGTGATTCTGCTTTTCAATTTCCTGTCCATAAACAGCCATTTAGAATTTATCTGAAGGCTGTTTAATGCAAATGCTTTACAAGGAAGTCCGCAAAAAAACATTTTCAGTTGTAAACTGCTTTTTTAGTTATATCAAGGGTTTGCCAGTATATCCAGATGAAATTGGCCTTTAAAGGCATTTCAGATTTTACACATTTGTTTTTGGGTGACTCAACCCCGTCTAGCTTTAAATACTGGATGATAATTATGAAGAAATACATAGATAAATCTTTCATCTAGAAGGGACCAAAAAGCATTGGGGATGGCTGGATTCTTTTTAATGTTTGTATATGTATTCATGTTAATGTCAGCAATCTTATAAATTACAGTCATGTTAGTTCAAGTCTGATTGATCGGGCACCCCTTCTATATTACGATCTTCTTTCAAGGCAGGTGAGAGGGGGGGTTAGCCAATTGTTGGTTGTATTCATTCAATCACACAACACATTAGTGATCATTGCAGACACATCTGGCTGAGATCTGCACTATACTGAGTGCACCTTTTTAGTTTTGTTAAAGAATATTAAAGTTACAATCTTGAAGACCTCTATTTAGTTCTCTTTGGTTTTAAGATGATAGTATGGCGATATGTGGTTATTGCAGGTATGGTTTTAGATTTCACTTCCCTTAGATCTAAACAATGTCCGGAATTTCCACCTATGTCACCAGAGACATTCTTCGTAATACTGCAAATGACAGGGCTTTCATCAATGGGCCAAAGGCTTTATCATCTTTTCGTTACCTCGTTGGGCGATAGATAGTGACTTAACAGACATTATTTAAATTTACTTCTTCAAGTTTATTATTTTTAGGACTTCAATTTAGAGATAAAAGTAGAGATGGGAATTTGAAATGGCTGTTTTTTTGAGAAAAGTGCCATTACTTCCATAGCTCCACTCACTGACTGAATGCAGCAAGTCACGATTGCTCTTTGAATGTACTAAGATCTTAACCTGCTTGATGGAACTTTGTGCTTTGGCAGCCTCAAGTGGCAGCATGGTTGACTAATGGAAATTGTAAAATGTATTTATACTCAAACAAAAACAAGACATTATTTGATCTCATTTCCCTGCTGTAATGCACATACATTTAAAAGTAAATTGCAAAATAACTTCAAGATGGTTATTTATATTTTTATAGTCCCTTTTTACTTCCTAAAAACAACCTGCCCCAATTTCTGCTTTCAACGGGAAATATACAGTGGCACTCAGAGAGAGCAAGTTCATCTCCAAATGCTTTGAACGTTATGAAAGAAAATGTAGGAGGGAGGAGCAGAGCCTGTCATCCCCCGGCACCAACTCCCCATTTAAAGACACTAAAAATAAAAGAAGATAGCTTTTAGGATCCCGACCCCTCTCTTCCCCCTGTAACTCTACCACTGGTGCTCACCGTCCGTTTCCTGTACACTCTGAAGGCTTTGACCAGGTGTCTGACCCCCCCAATATATCTCCTTCAAACTCTCGGGATTCTCAACTAAAAATACCTTCACTTCCTCCTCAAGCCTAAGTGACGACACGCACACATGCACACACAGTACGTTACAGAATATAATAAAATAAAATAGAAACCTCAAAATGTGAATAAATCTTGCAAAAAACTATTAAGAAGTGAGATTGCTGCCTGTACAATTCTCCACTTGTCCAGAGGAATGTACTTGTAGCGCTACACACACAACTGTAAATACACACACACACACACACACACACACACACACACACACACACACACACACACACACACACACACACACACACACACACACACACACACACACACACACTTCAGCAACATGCACACACACACAGAAGCTAATAAACTAGTTCTATTGAGTACCAGGAAGGGTCAGTGGTAATAATGGCTGGCTGCTCTTGACTCTCTCTCTTTTTCTCTTTCTCTCTGTCTCTCTCTCTTTCCTTTCTTTCCCCGCTATCTAAATTCAATTCTCTTTTCAATGTGAAGACCTCTCCTGCTCTCCCTTCTCTCTTCTATTTGCTCTCACTCTCCTCTTTCATCTCAATTCCCTTTTTAGCCTTTAGAGCTTTATTTCAGCTTAGTCCTGTTTTATTTGGTTTCAGTGGCTCTTGACACGGCGCAGCACTTTCAGGTTAATGTATTTCACAGCATCCGGACTTCCTCTTATTATTATTAATCAAGCAAAAGAGGCTGAAAAGCAGAACTGCAAATCTGGGAATGGCGTAACAGTTCACACATGTATAAGTTCTTGTCCTTGCTTGAGGGTGCTGACAATAATTACAATGTTTTGGTTCCATGAATGATACCAATCAGGAAGATTTTTTATTTTTCATGTTGGCATTTCTTTCACTTTTTCTCTCTAAACACAAATAAATTGACAACATAAAAGTCTAAGTATTTTATTTTTTATCCAAATCAATAACTAACAACACAAATATTAAATATTTCTACGGATAAAAAGTAGTGTATGAACAGATGAGAATAAGACATGTGTATCATTGCATCACATTAGCAGGAGTAGTATTCAGCTATTTCTTGCTGCTGGTTTAAAACAATAGTTCAGTTCAGTAAATAGGTTTTTAGTGAAAAACCTGGACAGACTGCTCAAATACACCTATTTGAAACTAATTGCCTGAAACATAAAATCTCCATCTTTTTTAAAGCTTATTTTTCTAAACTCTCATTTCATATTTGTTGATGTTTGCTTTGGCTCTGTTGCCCTCCAGCTCTCTGTGTGTATATCTTTGAGTTAATGTCTGTCTGTTTGTGTGTGTATTTGATGTGAGTGCGTGTTTAATATGAATTATACAACAGTTTTGAGCTGAGCAGTCTCGCTGGTCAAAGACACACCCGTAACAATGCTGATGATTCCCGTGGACTCCGCTAGATGAGCTTTATTGCTTGTTTATTTTGTGATTGGATATCGGTTGCCAGCTCTTGTGGGATGAGACCTGCTGTAATTAGTGATCTTGTATTTGGGGATGAGTATGTTCTTGTCATACAAGCTGCAAACAGAGGTAAACAATATTGTGATAATATTTACCTGCTGAAATCTGAGAGTTGTTAGATACAAAAGAAAGAAGACAAAGTGGGCCACTGTGTATTTTCTCGCAGACCTGAGAGCTGAAAACTGCATTTTCAAGTGTTATTTTCTACATGAAAGCAGAGCAGAACTGTTTTTTCAATAGATATTATGGAACTACCCGCTCTTTCAAGAAAACCTGATGCTCTATTATCCCAACCCAAAAACAGGAATAAAAGGATCTTCCTGCTACAACTTGAAAGCACACCAGATGGGATGGTGATCAATTGTTGAGGGTCTTTAAAGGGCCTATGTTTTGAGTTTTATGTGATTTTACCGTCTTTCAGATTATACTGATAGCAAGAGTTTTTGTTTGAAGAAAAAGGAAAACTTGGAGGAAGGCTGCGCAGTAACAGTTTTAAGCCAAGTCATTCTTTATGTGACAGATTTGTGTCTTTACGTCTACGTACACACTGCAGGCCTTCTTTTTTATTTGGCCAATACCAGATTCTTGTGTGAACTGGTCTTGGTCCTGTAGACACAAATACTAATGAAGTCGAACGTCTCATTGTTCCTCAATTGACTACATCCATTACTGTTGTCTTCCTTGTTTCTATATTCACCAAGTTGCTCCCGTCAGCGCAGAATTCAGACGAATTGATTTAGAGGGGCGTAAAAGAGGCATAAATATGACTTCAGTATGAGGTCGCATTACAAGAAATATGACCTCTATCCGATTTAGGACCACATATGAAAGTGGCCCAAATCAGAATTGAAAAGATCAGATTCCATGTGGTTTGTGCTGTTTTCATGGTCATGAAAAAAAACAGATCTGAGTCACATATGCACCAAAAAATCTAATTTGGGCCATTTTTGCCTTGAGTGTGACCAAATTCATGAATTAGAAAACCCTGCATACACCTTTATATAGCATGCAGCTATCTGTGTTGATATGTTTCTGCAATTTGTGTTACCAAATACATACTAGTACCATCAAAATATTCAAAATATCCTAATATTATTGACAGATGAACACTTTCCAGGAAGCAGATCATGTGTACAGTACGTCAAATATGAAACAGCATTATTTCACTGTTTGTGTGTCTCTTTGCTGCCTCCTAGATGTTCCAACGGATACTACGGCCAGCCCAATGTGCCAGGTAGATCCTGCCAGCCCTGTGATTGCCATGGCAACCTGGACCTATCCACACCTGGCAGCTGTGATCCAATCACGGGCCAGTGTCTGCGCTGTCGCCAAGGTTATGGCGGCGCGTCTTGCCACACTTGCAGTGACGGTTACTATGGAGATGCCATCACAATGAAAAACTGCCAGCGTAAGTAAACTGATTAACAACAAGCATCAAAAATATATAAAGTGTCGTACATCTTTGAGTCATTTTTGAAAGTTAGTTGGTCCCTAAACGTAAAATGTAAACATGAGTAATAAAATACTCCAACGGATAATAACATTATAGTAAACTTTAGACCCATATGCTGTAGTACATTTATTTTTAAAGTGGCGTTATGTAGCGACTGCTAGAGAAAACATCACATTCAAACTTTAACAAATTCAAAGTTGTCCTCATAAGTGATAAAGCACACCCTTGCTCAATTAAATGTATGCAAAGAGTTTGTTGCTGCAGCCTTACTTGGTCTGGTATGACCAGTTTATCATGGTGGCTGATTTTATTACATATATGTCATTGTTAAGTCACTTCATTGACTTTATTACTCTTTGCTGCTTGTGCAATTCTTA
This sequence comes from Anoplopoma fimbria, assembly GCF_027596085.1. Lineage (NCBI taxonomy): Eukaryota > Metazoa > Chordata > Actinopteri > Perciformes > Anoplopomatidae > Anoplopoma > Anoplopoma fimbria. The sequence continues at coordinate 13,991,219 of NC_072466.1, forward strand.
CACTGCATTTAGCATTATTCTGTAATTGCCCCTTGTGTGCCCACAGAGGCAGCTGTTCAGCTAAAGTTACACAGGCTCCCTTTAAAGCCCAGTATGATGGTGCCTTGTTGTACATGTACAACAAGGCATGATGTCATTAAAGTTGATTATAGGACAAATCAGACATTGTTTAGTATCAACATCCTAACTGTAAAGCTATTTGTAAGATGACATATATATTGTATAACTTTAGTGACTTGTAGTGGTAGTGTTAAAAAAGACACAGCACGCCACTACCTTCCATCCCCACGGGCCAATCCTGGCACACTGATAATTAATTGGGTAAAACTAACATATCGATTGATTGGTCTTGAGATATTCTATATACAAGTGATGCTATAATCAGATTAAAAACAATCCTGAACATGGGAACTTTAAGAGGGAAACGCCAATATTGCAGTCTCAGCAGGGGCGTTTTAACTGAACAGTAGTATTTCCTCTATGAAACTCAATTTTAGCTAAATGATACCTTTTAATCCTTTTACTAAAACACTGAGTAGATACACCATCTGGAGTGTGTGAAGTGTGTGTGTGTGTGTGTGTGTGTGTGTGTGTGTGTGTGTGTGTGTGTGTGTGTGTGTGTGTGTTTGAGAATCTTCTTTGGCAAGCAGCTGCGCCAGTAGGAGGTGTGATGTCGGAGCGGCCCACTGACTGCCAGCTGTGTTTGAGTGAGAATAAAAAACTATACCTGTAAAAAAAAAAAAAAAAAAAAAAAAAAAAAAAAAAAAAGTCACTGAACAAGAGAGGAGGAGAGAAAGATGGCAGCTAATACAGACATACAGATGGCTCATGTTTGTGAAGATCTTCATTTAAACCTGTGCTGTTGACGAAAACAGTGGCACTGGCAGCGAGACAGGCAGAAAGACATAGATTAGCAGAGAGACGCCTCACTGCGAGACAGACAGGCAAGGCCAATAAATAGACGGATAAAACACTCAGACAAGCACAGAAGCGGGTAGACAGCCTGACGGGGGGTATTAATGTGTATTTGATAGTTCATTGTTCTGAAGTTGTTTCCCCTCTCCAGCCAGCTAAATGGTTATTGATTAATCAGCCTGATCTATTGCTCTCCTACAGTGCTGATCGGCTGCTCGTGTCTTGGAGTTGGAGGGTTGTTATTGATCCTGTGCGAATGACCACCAGGAATTATTAAAACACAACTCACTCTCTCTCTCTCTGCTTCTGCCAGTCTATCTGTCTCTCCTTCTGTCTACCTCGCTCTCCCTATCGCTCCCAGTCTTAATGAATTTTATTGAGTGGAGCAGGAGAGTTCATGCCGAGTCCATTTGTGCACGATTAGACTGTAAAAATCCTTTACTTTTTCTTTTGATGTCAGAGTTCCCATTTGCGGGCATTTTCGCCGCAGCCATTCTGTGTCTCTGTATAATGGTGGTTCAGTTTAATTCAGTCGGGGGTTTGAAAAAGGTTTGATTTGACCATCAAGCAGTTTGTTTGAGAAAATGAACTCCTCAGACCATTTCTCACATGGGGAAAAGTCGTTTTCAAGTTGTGTTAAAGATGTGGGAATTGCACTCTCACGCATTTGTTTAATCACTGGTACAAATCAGATATGTGTAAATTCAATAATGTAATTATGCTTTCTGTTCGTCTGACTCTTAAATGAATGTTTCATAGATACTTCATACAGTAGATTTATTAACTCTTAGGGAATCGTTTATCACTCTTAGTGGACTGTTTGATGCAGTCTACTCTGCTGAGGCTCTGAACTTCTATTGGACCGATACAGTAGGCCTGAAAAAAAGGAGTAGCACAATTAAAAGGTTTGACATACTGTAACACAGTATTTGACATGGTCAGATTTAGTGACAAAAATTATGAAATCACAACCTGAGGGAATTGACTGCTTGTTAAAGGACTACTTCACCCACAAAATGGCTATTTGTATATCAATTACTTACCCCATATTACCTTGAATGCTTTACTTTGTTTTTCTGCACGTGTCGACGGTAAAAGAAGAATCAAAAACTGTATAAATAGAAGATAAGTCTTTATGAATGGAAGTAAATAGGGGCAGCTTTATGTATAACACCGCATTAAAACCCTATCAAAGCACCCGCACAAGCGTTAGACTGTTTATGTTAATTTTTATAAGGTATATTTTTTTCTGTTACTTCATATTCAGCTCACATGTGTTTGAACAAATTATACAAAGGTAACATTGAAGTATAGTTTAAGTTTCAGACTTTTGTTCTACAAGTTCTCACATCAGATCCACAACCTCTTGCATTTTACAACAAATGTACCTTCATACAGTGGTCAAACAAAATTATCAAGCTTATAAAGGATCTTTTATCTTATTATTTTCCCTCAAGGCCTCTAAACACAAAATCTCTTCAGCATGCTTTTAACAGACATTTCCCACTTTAATGCTGATTTATAGTTTGGACTCAATTTGCTGACTACCAAATATATAATGTAGTACCTGGACTTTTCAGCGACACACATTGTGGATTGTTTGTTAACAGTACATAATGTATTTCAAATTTTATCTCTGCCGTCAAGGCCAGCACTGAAAATATAAAATGCAACATTTTATCCCACAACAAGGCTTGCATTGTAACAACTGACAGAACGGAGTCCAGATGGTCCCCGAAGGGTGAAGCTAGGGGGCTGAGAGACTGTGTGTGAATGTGAGTGTGTCTGTGTGTGTGTGAGAAACAGAGACACATGTATATTTGCACAGGCGTGTGCGTGTTTGTACATCTGCATGTGTGTGGTTGAGGAGGTGCGGGGGCAGGGTCACGCATGCCTCTCTGCATTTGTGTGTGAAGCAGAAATCTATGTATGTTTTGCAGTATGTGTGTTTCTGCATATTTGTGTGTGATCGTGTGTGTGGACATCTGTTGTACCCCTCTCTCTATCTCACTTTCCCATCCCACACTCAGGTCTGTCCTTCTGTCTCTTTTACATCTAACAGTAGAGGCAGGAGGTAAAAACAGGCGACAAGTTTGCACGTATCTAAGCTATGTGATGTGTGTTACTAATTTTTGTTGTTTTTTGTACATAAGCAGTATGTGTGTATGCATGTGAGCTTCTGACAGCCCGTCCACCAGATGGGAGCTGTGATGTTCACGCTTTTAATTGTAAATCTAAGGGTCTGATTGTCATGTGTGGGAGTGTCTTTTTTCCCCCCCTTCCCTTAGGATTTAAACAAGTTTAATAAAGTTTCAGTATCTCAGATAGAGAGAGAGAGAAAAAAAAGATTTAAAAGGTCATATGTGGGAATGGGTATTGATATTTCCGTAAATAACCCATTTAGGAAGCATAAAAACTGCACACACACACACACGACAGAGGCCGTGAATTCAATGCCAGAGAAATGAGACACGAGGCAGATATGAGAATCTTGATGTGATTTATGAAGTTTCCTTGAATGTACTGTCATTACAAAAGGGAATGAAGTGTTAGTCTTTCGTGCCTTGTATTTTTAGGGATTTTTTTTTATTGATTCACACATTTGATTTGGCATTGGTTTTATGCCGGAGGCCATTTCCTGACGCACACACCCCATTCACAGCGCCCTGAGCAGATAAATGTTTGGCTACAGGAGGAAACTCCCACCACCAAACATGTTAACCCCACACAGAAAGGCCCTGTCCAGATTGGGGATTGAATTGTCTTGCTGTTGGGCGGCAGTGCTGACCAATGCTCCTCCTGCACAAACCTGGACACCAGATTTTCTACAAAGCAAAAAGGAAAAATCTACATTCTCAAATAAATAAAAAAATGTTGTGTCCTCTGTTGCAGCTTTGCTTTTTTAGGCTCAAATCAACTACTAGACTGATCTATTTGTGGAAGAGATGATTTTCTCTAAAGTTCATTTAGAAGGATATAAAAATGCATATCGACAGCTAATCCTGAACAAGACGTTAAGCAGGATCAGAGCTTATCCAGTCGAGTAATTTGAAGTGCATTCACTCACCAACTTGTGTTATTGTCAAACCAATATTTATTATTACAAGTACTTGTGTAGAATTTCTGCCATTAAGAAATGATTATTGATAAAATATGCCCTCTCCTCTCCTCTCCTCTCCTGCAGCCTGTCAGTGCCATAATAATGGCTCTGTATCTGAGGTCTGTAATAAGGCGACTGGACAGTGCCAGTGCAGACAAAATGTGGCTGGACAACAGTGTGACAAGTGCATAGTAAGTATTTTGACAGATGCCAATAAACTTTACAGATATTGCCAATTTGGTGTTGGCGCCATTCTTCTGTGGGCTTTTTATTTATTCCTTTTCCCCTGGTGGCACTAATTCTACCCTTTATTCTTGTTGTTGTAATCTTGCAATAGCAATCTGTACGGGATGAACTACCTGTGGTCTCCAATTACATCTATTGTGACAATGACTTTATTGGAACTACACATTATTTTTCCCTCATTGCTTTACATCCCATGTGATTTTAAGTTAACCAGAAATATGGTGCCAGGTTGGTCCAAAGCAGATTTATGTTCCTTCTATTTCTAATTCACTTCAAGTACTGTTTTACTCAAGAATTAAGGGAATAGAGAGACCATTAGAGTCATTGTCATCAGTATCCTTCAGAAATCAATTTGTTATGTATATTTTTCGATTTTCCTTCAGTTTTTGCTATGTTAGCTATTGATAGGCAGGTTGTGATAGGCAAAGCCAGACATGTACATTTTCTTTAGGGCAAATATTACTAATAATTTCACACAAAACAGTTATTGTTTAAAATGTAAATTTATATTTTTGGTAGTATGAAGGTCATCCATGGTCAAGTTTTTGGTTACTTTGTTATTGACATAACTATAATTGTAATAATAATACAATGATTATTGTGATGGTAAATAATATTTTTTATCTCCACAGTAAAGACATGTCTTTGTTGTGTTTTTTCTTCTTTTGCTTTTTTTTCCCCACTTGTTGTACTTTAAGTTTGTTGTTTTTATTTGTCCTGCTCACTCATTCTCATTGGTCCCCCTCCACTCCTCTGCGTTCTGATTGGTCCAGCCTAATTGCTGGTGGGATGCTGAGCGTCAGGATTGTATTCCCTGTCGCTGCAGCCCTCACGGCTCTATGTCTCAGCGCTGCGACATCGAGGGCCGCTGCATCTGTCGCCCTGGCTTTGTCGGCCAACGCTGTGACCTGCGTCGCCAGGGTTACGAGAGGCGGGAGACCCGGAGGCCGGTGGAGAGGGTTCCCATAGAAGTCGTGCAGCAGAGATGGGGGGGGTCCTCCCGCACAGGGGGTTGTCCCAGGGGGGCATACATGCCTAAGACAGGGGTAACGCACACAGCATGGTGTGTTTAAAGTAGCATGGGTGTGTTTACACGGTGTGCAAAATTGTCGGGTTTTGCGTTGCTGAAGAATGGGTTTAAAGACATTTTACATGTGTGTCAAGGATTTACCTTGTGTTTTTGGTGTGATGGTTTGAGGCCCACATTTTTTAACTTTGCATGGAAAGGGAGGTGTGTATCACATGTGTTTGGTACAGCAGTTTTAGTGGGGTTTTTTCTGTGAAAGATATTTCCCTTTGAAGACTTTGCTGAGTGTAAGCAGTTATGCATCTGCAAACACACCTAATCAGCTGTTATGAACACATTTCAATGTAATTGTGACAGTGAGACATTATTAGAAAAATGTCACCTCTTTAAGTAACATAAGATGTTTGTTTTTACTGATTTGGTCAAATGATGTCGATCATGATGTGTATGATTTTTATCCACATTCTGAATTCAAAATGGCCTTTTTTTTCAGCTGAACTGTAACTAATTCAAACATTTTTGAAACTGTCTTGGCTGGGATATTGTAGCTAAACTGGCAGTTAAGAATCAACAAGCATGTGCATTGTGTCCTCAGCAGCAACAAGGCGGAATTTTCAGACTACCAGACATCTTTCAAAGCCCTAATGCATTCTTAAATTGTCTTCTAAGCTGAAGAAAGAAAAGGCTTCTGTATTTCATTTAATCCTCAGGAAACAAGTATTGCATCTCATGTCATTATAACCCCCTTGTCTTGTCTTTAAATTGCTTGAGTGTGTCTGTAACTGTTCTTACCTTAACTTTACTACCAAGTCTCAACTCCATTTACAACCCATTGGTCTTTTTCTGTGTTTTTCCAGATACAGACTTACGGCACTGGTGGAGTGTGTGTCCCGTGTCACTGTAACTCATTTGGTTCCAAGTCGTTTGACTGTGATGAATCCGGTCAGTGTCGGTGTCAGCCGGGCGTCTCTGGACCCAAATGTGACCGTTGCTCACGAGGATTCTTCAACTTCCAGGAGGGCGGCTGCACACGTAAGCATAGACAATGAGGTAGAAAGGGGAGGGTTTCTATACAAAGTAAACTAAGTGTGATATCAGCCCACAGAGCAAAAGTCCAGGTACAGCTCCATCCACTGGAAACCCTGACAAAGCAATTAGATGTGTCCTGTGTTTATACTGTAGTTTTTAATGAAAGTAATGTCAGCAATCACAAAATGCTGTCCCTATTAAACTGCCGTGCTGCTCTTTTCTCTTTTTAATTTAAAGTTTACACAAATTGTCTGCAGTGCAATTCCATTAAAAAGGGTATTGTGTCATTTCAAAAACGATGTACAGTCCTTCACACCGTGGGGAATTTTTTGCCCACAAGCTGGCCAAGCTAAAAATTCTTCACAAAAAACATCAGAGAAAAATATGACAAAAATGGTAAGAGAGTGAGCCGCTGGCTTTAGAGAAATGAGTGCTGCTTTGTATTCATAAATACAACACTTTGTCATCACAGGCTTTTTTTTTCCTTTCCAGTTTCACATGCACATAATAAAGTTTGCATCTATGCTGTACAGCAAGTATCTGTTAGTTTGAAATATTATCAGTTTCATGCATAAACCACAAACTTTCTGTCTTATTTAACTCAGACTTCATTTCATGAAGACCTCATGATTTCATTGCTATTGATTATCATGTATTTTTGACATTACATTGTGTTTCATAAATTGTTCTGCAATTTTCCCCAGGTATATGAAACATGCGTCTTGGCAAAGGCTATAGCTACATAAACAAAGCACCCATCCATACATTATATATTAAGATGATGGAAGGAACAAATGAAAGGCAGAGCGAAAGAATCAAGCAATAAATAACATTCTAATTAGAGAATCAAGGCCAATAACTGCATCTACATGACAGTGGAAATGTTACTAAGAGAAACTAGCTGATGATATAAACATCTTAAAGGTTTAACACAGAATATAAATAATATGACCATTTAATTACTGAGCTAATTTAAATTATCAAATGTACTCAATTATTCAGGGAAATCCATTTCAACGGTTTGAAACAGTGTGTGCGCGCATGTGTTATCGTATCTGACCGCCTTCATGCAAATTAGACTTATAACATAATAATAATCTTGAGTTATCTTTTGTTTACAGCAGATTTATATTCATTGACATTGTGTTAACACTTTTTTTTTTACAAGTTACCCTGTTATGATCAGTGCTTGAAGTAAAATGACAGAGGTTCAAGCTAATTCAATTTCCACAGTTTTTCTGCAAACCCATCTTTAAGTAGCGGCTATTCAAAGTCAGCATGGTTTTAACACCAAAACACGACCGTACTCACACCTCAAATTAAAGGTCAAGGTTTACCCAAATTGTACAGCATGTCTCTGATTCCCAGCTTGCAGAATGCTGGTATTGGATGTGTTGGAGGTGGAGATGGAATTATTCTTACAAATGTGTGAACAAAAAAAAATAAAAAATCTGTGTAGAACAGTAAGAGGCTGTACTCCAAGATGAAAGTGGCAGCTGTTGTGCAAAAGTTATATAAGACTACTTTAAATGTTACTTCACCTCCAGGTCAGACCTTAAGTCCAGCCAGTGCATGATTCTGAAAAAGGCCGCTGGCCACCGGCCCACTTTCTGTAATCAGTGTAACGTCAGCAAGAAATCATGTTGGAATTAACAAGCTAACTTTATCTAGCTAACTAGCCAGCCACTAAATAAGAAAATTAATACATTTTCAAATTGTAAAATCCTGTGCCCTTAAAACTTGGCTACGCAGGTGCAGCAAACTTGTGCTGCCCAAAGAGGATTAAGCATCCACGCACCCAAAGTAGGACTATGAATAGCTTTTCCCACATATGTATCTCCTTATGCAATTTATTATTGATGCCAACCATAATTGACAGCCAAGAATAACAATAAGTCTTGCATCAGAAAGACAGGATGGGAATGGGAATTACTTGCTCTGATTCATCCTAAAATCACTACCAGAGTGCATCAGTTAGGTAACTAATAATATGTTACTTGTGTTTGATGTTCCGGGCAATTTACTGCAGGCAAGTCAGAATGCAAATATGATGCATGCGGTTTTCATAAATTAAATTACAGAAAATGACTAGCTGATGACACCTTAGAGTGTGAATTCAGGTTTCACAAGCGTTAACCTTCAGTTGGACATGTGTACTGAACTAGAAAGACAATTCTCTGGCATTGGCAATTGTCTTTTCTGGTTAATGGGGTTGAATGACTTAGGTATTTGGTAGCTTAATAAATTGAAATTAACATTCACAGCAATCAAAAATATTCTTCACTTCTTCACTTTTATTTTTTGTTTAAGTTGAAACATTTAAGGTGCAGAACAAAAACTGTGTTTTTGTTCTGCTGAGAACTAGAAGCAATAAATAACAGAAAAAAGATAATACAATCACTGATTTGTCTGCCGCATTTAATGCATACTTTTTCTCCTGTTTTACAGCCTGTCAGTGCAGTCATGTTGGGAATAACTGCGATGCTAACACAGGACAGTGTATCTGTCCTCCAAACACTATTGGTGAGAGGTGCGACTACTGTGCTCCAAACCACTGGGGCCACGATATCGTAACTGGATGCAAGGTAGTGTCACGGATGTGGTGTGGACCCAAAAGCAGTACGACCAGGAGACAGATAAAGTTCTGGAGCTTTATTTAAAGATGAGCACACAGCAGACAGACAGGCAGGGTCAGACTCACATTGGGAAACAGGCAGGGGATCAGGCAGACGGAAACCAGAGGAAGCGGAGGCTAAACTCGTGGTCGGGGACAGAAGGCTGAGTCGTTGACCGGAGTACAGGCAAGGCAGGGAAGTCCAGACAGACAGGCAGGTAGGTAGGTAGGTAGGGTCGGCAACGGGAAATCAGTCCACGGGAAATTGCTGGAAGGTCTGACATAAATGCAACGAACGATCTGGCAGCTAGTGTGTGAATGAGTGGGGCATTTATACTGCAGGGTGTAGGTGCAGCAGAGTGAGCAGGTGAGAGGGGTGGTGCTGATGAGGTGGGTGTGGCAGACAGGTGCACTACATGAGGCTGATTAGCTGAGTGAGGGAGAGTGTGGTGAGAGAGAGAGAGGGGGCTGGGCTGTGAGCTGGAAGTGGAACTGGGAGTGGCCGGAGTGAACTGAGAGAGAGTGACAGGCAGGTGAACAGAGTGAGCCAATTAGGTGAGTGACAGGGAGTATGGAACTACTGACAGTATGGAGGAAGAACTGTGACAGGTAGGCTGAATACTGGATTTACAAAGAGCAGTTAGTTGGCAACATTTGTGTATCCTAAAGTTTGTGTAGTAACACACAATCTTCCAGTGGGTTTTGCACAGTAGCAAACCCACTTGAAGGGTGTGTGTGTGTGTGTGTGTATATATATATATATATATATATATATATATATATATATATATATATATATATATATATCCTACTCTTATTATCACTGTGTTTTTTTACACAGCATCCTTTCTGTATTTCCTGCTCTATTATTCCCATTTCCTCTGCCTCTCTGTTTTTTACCACAACTTTGTTCAAAGTGTTTTGAGTAATTGCTCTGATCCAAAACCACCCCAGCAAAGGGTCGCCGGGCAGCAAAATCTGTAAACTGTTAGAGGTGGCAATAGACTATTAGCAATTAGAGACTTGAACATGAACACACTGTATACCGGTTTAACAGCAGATTGATCCAGAAGGGTTCATCACGACAACATAGAGGGATACAACTAATCTTGTTACCAAACAAACATAAAAAGGTGCTAAAGGCAACAGAACAAAATAAAACAAAACAAAGCAAAGCAGCAAGGAACAACATAACAAAAGAAAAACAATTCTTCAGTATGAAACATTTAACTTGCTTGAGATAATAGAGAAATTATTTTTAACACTTGATGGGAATCCATATTGAACATTAATAAATAAAATGTCACTGAAAATCAACTTCTTTGCAGTATATAATGGTGTAGCCTTATGTACTGTAAACTATGAACGGAGTTAACTCAAAACTGAAGATATAAATTCAACCACACTCGTTACGCCAGATAGACATTTACAGCTTTTCAGCTTATGATTGTGCAGCTTTTTACCCATCACCGCACATAACAGTTCTCTCTTTTGTGTTTTCATCATTGTTTGAGATATTTGTCAATTGTAATAACATCCAATGTTGTTCAGCAAATGTTTTTAGTAAGAACGTTATGCTACCACTGCACTTATGTGTTAGAAGGAGGAACTTTTTAAGTGCTCTCACTCACTCCAGTTATTCATACTGTACTATACATGTACCTTCCCATGTTCAATATTTGGACAAAGCTATCCTGATTCAAAATTAAATTATGATCTCTGAGCTTCAGGCATGCAAACAGATATTTTACCTCATAGTAGTCGAGTAAACTCTAAATTGATATGACAATATTCTTTTGTACGTCTTGGAAACTAAGTGTTCCTTAAATGTTTGCATTGTACTTGATGAAGATCAACAGAAATAATGTCTGTGTTTGTGTTTGTGTTTGTATATGTAGCCATGTGGTTGCAGTGTGATCGGCTCAGTGACACAGCAGTGTAACATCAACACAGGCTGCTGCATGTGTCGCGATTCCTTCAGAGGAGAGAAATGCAACGAATGTCAAATTGGATACAGAGACTTTCCTCAGGTGAGTGATCTGAATGCATTGCTATTATCACTTTTATCACTGGAGAGAATCTCTGATGGGATTTGATCATTGGGAGTTGATAGTCTGTGTGACTCGACTAGAATAAGGGAGAGAAATGAGACATGACAGTGCTGTTATTTGGGATTTTATGAGCATAAAAAGCCTCAATAAACGGATGTGTTCCATGCCTGATTGATGAAGCCTAATAGTGTTATCACACCACTGGTTTTATATGGCTATGAAGTCATCTTTAAACCAGAGCCAAACTTTTCTGCAGAGCTGCAATTTATAATCCCTCAACAACTTGAATTGAAAAGATGAATAACATGCTATACAACCATTTATTACCAGATATTGGTTACATGTGTAATTTCAATTTACATGAGAATGGAAAAACTCATAATAGGTGCTGTTTACAAAACAGATTCTGAAGAAACAGATCACCTTAAAAATCCACCGTGTTATTCAAAACTTCAGTTTCATTCAAGTCTTAGTTTAAAGGCAGCCCTCTTTCTTTTGACTTTAAAAGGGTAATTTATACAATCACAATGCATAGCATGTTTGGTATTTGCTTTGTTGTGCACCTGTATTCAAGGTTTAAGAACTGTGAATAGTTTTAACACTTATGTTAAACTAAGTAGCTTCACTCAAATGGGGAAAATAACTGGATAAGTCTGTGTCCGGTGTGTTTCTGAACTTCAGTGATGTTACGACTGACATGGGAGTGAGAAGATGATGCCAACATTTTTATTTTGGAGTGCAGTTTAATGGTTTTGGTGAAGCATAAAACTAGGACACACTCTGTTAGCTCCTCTCTCAGCCTGTTATATTGTCGATAACAGAAGCTTGGCCTTGTCTGCATCCACGTTTCCCACAGTGCACCCAGTGCGATTGTAACGTCTCAGGATCGGACAGCCAGACCTGCGACATGGAGAGAAAAGTGTGCGCCTGCGCAGATCGAACCGGAAAGTGTAGCTGCAAGGTACACCGTCCATTCACAAAAATACACTCTTTTACCTGGTCTTCCCACATGATGTTAAAGAGGAATTCTGTACATCATTTTTTCCCTTTTCTGTCAATGCACTTCAAGTAGTACTTTTAAGAGGACATATAATGAAAAACTCCTTTTTTCGATGCTTGTACATACATTTGGGTTTGAGGAGTGCCTATCAACCCACAAACTGTGAGGCATCCAGTCAGTTTTTTGTGGGCTTCCTGGATCAGAAAATTTGTGATTCAACAAACCATTCGGATTTGGCTCCCTTTCTTATGTCACATCCATACACATTAGAATACAACAACCCCATGTCCACTGAAGGCTTGAGAACTACCCATTGCAAGGGTGCACAATTTATAACTCTCAGGCCAAGAGCAGAGCAGACCAGGTTTTTTAGGAGGGGGTCTTAAAGAGACAGGCGCTTAAACGGAGCGTTTCAGACAGAGAGTGAACACAGGTATATTCAGCCAGACAGTTTGGTAAAAAAAAAATATTTTAACATTAAAGCCTGTAAACATGTTCTAGTAGAAACACAACACTGGTATGAACTACAACACGCAGCTAGTTCAATTATGTAAATAATATATAAATATCTGTGTGTAACTTGTGAGAAGCTGAGACAACAACTGCTATTTATGGTTTTGAATACTACCAAGATATGATTTAGATTTATATGCCAATGCAGATTTAATACGTGCTGCACATGTTTTTCTTTATCAGTATATATTGAGAGTGTTTGCATGTGTGTGTGTTTAAACTACATGTTTGTCAAGGTGTAATTATTTTAGTAAATGTCTCAGGACTGAGTAAGACATACATCTCTGTGTGGCGTCCTCCATTTGCTGGCAAACACAAACAGATAGATTAATGCATACATTCACACATACTTTCTCTCCTATGTTGTCTAAAAATAAGTGTGTGTGTGTTGATGTCATCGCCTCTCTTCTACCTTGTTCTTGACAATCAGGATGCAAGCACACACAGTAACACACTAGTAATCAAAACAAAAAAGAAAATGACCAAAGAAATATCATTATTGGATTTTTATAGGTGTAAATATCATTATTGATACACACACACACACACACACTCCCCTACGTACACTCATACTGTACAAGGCATATATTTTACACATCTCATCCTCACTGTGACAGGTGGGTCGTATATCCAACAAGCACGCCTCTCATCAATAGCTTGCTGTCACAGCTCTCTCACACACACACACACACACACACACACACACACACACACACACACACACACACACAGATACGTGCACACACAAATACATGCACATATTCAATATATGGCACGCCTAGACTGGAGACACCTTTCATCTCTGCTGTCACTTGCTTATCACATTATCCCACATAGACAGCGACAAATGCTAAAACAAAATTGTATGTGCAAAAATACACACACACATGCACACACCAGATTCATGGCCTGTAATGAGGCTTCAGATCACTGGGTGTCATCTTCACTCTGAACAGTTTGACTGCCTGTCACTCAAACAGACATTGGATCTTCAGTTATTTCAGCTGTATGTTACCTGCTATGCTGGTTACCTTGTTTGTCTGTATTTATTTATGGAAGTATGTGAAGTACCTGCATTTCTTAATGGCGTAAATAGCATCACATATCCCTAAAATTAAAAAGGCCAGATTTAAGATGCCAAACATCAAGATGTTGCCCCAATGTTTTAAGTATAAACATGCAAGGATCTTGTATAATGTCATAACTTGTGTTGAAACGTTGAGAGACAGAACAATTCTAATAATTGAATAATTGTTTAAATAATTTATTATTATAATTCTAGCCTCTCAAATGTGAAGGTTTTTATTAAATCATGAATTAAATAACTTTGGGTTTTGGACTGATGTCGTGAGACTCAATGAACAATTTTTTTTTAATAAACTGGTGATCATTAGTTGCTAGTAATAATATAATGACCTCCTTTCGACATAACGAATAAGTGCACTAATGTTGACATTTTAGGTCCCTTCACATTGTTCTTGGTCCTAACTCAAACCTGCAGGATGTTTTGACAGAACTCAACATTAATTGGATGATGTTTTGTCGACAGCACTGTGAGACTTTTCTTAGCAGAGAGAGAATCCTTAATATACAGACCTGTCCACAATCCCATTTTAGACCAGTCAGCCCTCAGCTTATTTACTCAAAATGTAAACAACTCAGTGCATTGAGATAATAATGCAACCAGCGAAACATTTATTTTCTGTGTCGCATATAATGGGTGTATTTTAATATCTAAAATATGTGACGCAGTCCAAATTAAAGTAGTAGCCAGTTGTTATAATATTGACAATATCACAACCATGTCAATGTCTATGTGGCTATAAACGGCTGAAGCTGACTTGAGGTTTAGAGAGTCACTAAGCACTGATGCAGGTGTGCTTTCCTGAAGAGTAATCTGCTTTCTGACCTCAAGCAGTGAAGTTAAGGATTAGATGCTCTCTAAGGTTACATTTAGTTTCTCATAACTGGCCCATGTCACTGTATTGTATTAGTTTCAGACAAATTTTAGTCCTTATCAGCTGAGTGGATTTAGCTGCTTTCAATGTCGTCACGTGACTTCCTTTCTCCACTTCACTAAACCAGATTTTACTAAAACAATGTGAAAATGTTCCTCAACTATGTTTGTTTGCCTATTTTTTGTTATTTTAGGCAAATGTGGAAGGAGACAACTGTGACCACTGTAAGTCAGAAACATTTGGGTTGTCTGTACGAAACCCACTTGGCTGCAGCAACTGTTACTGTTACGGACTGACGCGCTCCTGCACAGAGGCGCAAGGACTCATCAGGATGTGGGTGAGTAGACACATCTTAATTCTTGTACTTCTTTTCTGTCACTGTTATGGTTAACAGAAATAGATTTAAGTATTCAGAAGAGTAAGACAAAAATGGCTTCACTGACTTCAAATAGAAATTAAATGGATTTCTTAAATCCAACTTGTCCAAACCCTGTTGTTAATATATATAGAACAATAAGTTTAAAAAGTAGTTTCTGGTCTGGATCTCTCTTGTCTCTAATGTGTTATCCGTTGGTCTACACACACTGTTGCAATATCTGTGCCAGCTTCCTTGCTGAGACGACACATTTGACAGCTGGCTGCCTACAACTGACTCTGCACTATGCCAAAGCTGCGAGCTTCATGTTCTTCATTAATCATTATGTATGGATAATTAGAGGCTTGTTCAAATACTTAAAGTTTATAGATCTCATTTTACTTGATTTCTGCCCAGTAGAAAGCCCTGGTGGCCGTCAATAAATGCCATGTTACAGATACAAAGAAGATGGGATAATGTTTACAGAGATACGACAGATGTGCTTATTTGGGGATATTGGAAAATGTCTATTGCACAATCACAGTTAAGTGCTGGAACTAAAAATGGTTTAGTTATTAAATCAGGAAAGTGTATTGGCTAGATTGTGTGATGAATTTTACATAGTTTAGATTCAAAAACCTCTAGAAGGGCGCGGAGGGAGAGAAGTGAGTATTTGAGTCAAGAATCATAGTTCTTCTCAGTGTCATAACTCAGTCAAATAATATACAGACACGGAAAGCATATTGATATCATGCATAGTGTCTAACACTTTCCAAAGACATCAATATGTCTCAGATGTCCATTGCCAAATAAACATCCATAAATCTGCTTAGAAATCAGAAAAGGACGCTCCATTACATTATAGTTGTCTGTACATCCGTGTGTGTATTGAAAATAGTAATCGCAAATAGATCATTTGACATGCATTTGTTTAACTTTTGGTGCCAATTGTGCCAAATTGTAAAAAAAACGTAAATGGGTCTCAATGGAGAGTACTTGAAGCTCAATTCAACAGACCATTTTAAGAGCTTTTAAACTTTCTTGTTCTCTTGATGGTTTTCTTTTTATTCATTTTTGACAGTCGTCATTTGCTTATTTGCACTAAACACAATGTAAAGCTGAAACTGATGGCAAAATTTAAAAAAAATGACTTACTTGTGGTGTTTGAAGAAATATTCACAACATCAAAATAGCTATTTAGTTCATCCTTACGTTTACATGAATGTCTGGATTGGGGCAATCCATCCAAAAGTCAGGAGATCAACAAATCAAATCATCGGGAATCATGAATGTATATTCAAAGGCTGGTGCCAATCTATCAAGTAAATATTTCAATGGATAAATTCAAACTTGCTGTGGTTGCTTGAGGAAACTGCTGGTGACCACCAAAGTCAGTAGCCTCATCTTGCTCCATCCCAGACTGGCTTATGTATCCGATGGTTGCTACACATCAAAATAAAAAAACATGATGTTGATCTTATGGATACAAGCTGTAAATCAGAAACAGAGTTAAGTGAGAGCAGCAGACACCAGCAGACAGTCAGCCAGCAAGTTAGCAATCAATTGTTGAGTGGCAGCCTGTTTTTAATAAACGCCCCTCATTTCGGAAACGGTTGCCATCGGCGATAAACTGTCGTTTCCGTGGTAACCGTGGAGTTTTCTGATGGAGTGTGGCGAGAGGCTTAATTTGAACTACAAACATTCACTTCATTTATTGTTGACAGAGAAAGAGAGAGGGAGGGAGAGCTGGACGGAGAGAGAAAGACAGAAAAAAATGAGTTTATTGGAAAGAGGGAGATTTTCTCTGAACCACTGAATCGTGAGATTACACTGAGTGGAGTGGGACACACACACACACACACACACATATCTAGACACCATACACATATACTATACAAACACAGTACACATGCCTTCACACACAAAAACTCACACTACAGGGGATTACATGGAGGTAAGGGGAGAGGGAAACACACACACACACATATTCTGCCATATACACACAGCCTTTATTGTGACATTTATCTCTGATGGGAGAACTTTGTGTGTGATTGGACAATTATTTACTGTTTTTTAAATACTGTTGTAAAAATCTGCACCAATATGATAAAGTAAACAACTTTAAGGAGCTGAGATAAAATGAAAGCACTGATAATCTGAGAAAAATCAAGAGGACTCTCCTTTTAAAGAAGAGAGAGGCTTTGACCCAGACAAATGGCCACATTTTCTAACTAGATTATTAGTGCTGAGTTGAGAAATAAAGTAAACAATAAAAACAACAGCTTGCACCTTTTAAATGGCTGCTTATATCTCTGAGTCAATAAATGCTAGCTGTAGCTCTAAACAAAAATGTATATGTTAAGTATATGACATAGAAATTAAATATATGAGCAAATATTCAATCTCTATTTCTGAAAAACATTAGTCCTTACATATGGGGAGAAGAAATACATTATTTTTAAATTACAGATGAAACAGTGTTGTAACTGATAGCATGCAGTAACTACTTAAAGAAAATGTATACAAACCCTGAATTATAAAGTTATATTTACTATTTACTGAATGGGCACATACAATATGAGAGAATGAACTCATCATGTCTCAGTCTGTACACATACTTCTTCCACTCTAAGTACTGCATATCTCCTACTAAATCAGAATAGACACACTTCGATTAAGTTGAATGTGGACTCAAATTTGTTTTTTTGTCATACTTAACTTTTCCATCACTTTGTTCCTGTTACTTATTTGATATCACAATGTATCAATCAAATTGCCAATGAGAAACCAGCTAAAGTATATTCATGTTTGGAGTTCAATTCATTTTCAAATCAGTAATTTCCCATTCCCTGTGTGATTCCCTCTCTATTATGCAGCCAGCATTGCTAGTGTGTCCGAGCTAAAGTAACTTCATAGGTATCACTCAAACAAAGAGCACTCTTCCATTATGCCTCACATATTATTCGCATAATATAAACATATCAGGGCTGCTGGACTGCAGCTACAGAGAGAGGAAGAGATCCAGGCTCTGGCGGATGAATCTATTTTTAAATCAGACCACTCAACCACAACCCACAGTCAATAATAAACCCTCATATTATTCAAGTAATATCGAAATATCAACACATAAAGTGGGAGACGGAAAGAGAATGAGAAAGAAAGGGCTAGATTTTCTCCAAGCTGTCTCCTGCTCTCTGGTTCGTGAGTCATACTTGAGTTATTACCGACTGAGTGACATTCAGTTATATTCAGAATGGAAAGAGGTTTATATTGGAAATCAAAAATCAAGAACAATCCTTTGCAGAAAAAAGAAACAACAGTTGGCTTGACCCATTATCAAGAAACAATTTTAGACAATCAACAAGACTGATTGTCTCATTGACGATACCTCTATTGTAAAATACTGGGTCTTGGCTTTCTTTTTGAACAAATACCACAACCAAAATTCATGGCAGGAATGTACCTTATGTGCAAAATACAAAAAAAAAAGCAGATTTTTTTTTTTCATGAAATCAATATCTCCTGTGTCACATGTATTGTGGGTACATATAATGTATAATCATACATTTAACTCTTAGGGTTAAAGCTGAGAGAATGAAGGTGTTTGCTTACGTAAGACCGCTGCTAAATGATTCAACTGAAGAGTAAAGATCCTTGTCGTTAGAATCACAGATAGCACCTCAGACTTGACTAGAATTCCCATACCCACTCAATTTCTTTTGAGTTTTGAAACAAAGGGTTTCTTTCTGCAAAGCATATGGCCAGTATTTGGAAATGAAAATACATATAGTCATGTTGCAATCAAATATCTCTGTAAGAAAGACCAGTTATTAGAGCTGCATAGATCCATCCTTCTTAATTGGAATGTTTCAAAATCCTCTGCCCATAGATGAAAAGAGGATGTCAAATTGTCTGTAACAAGATAGCAGTCTCAAACAAAAAGCATTTGAAATCTGCAAAAGTCAAAGAGGATGGAGCATTGTTTGAGTCAGGGTCATTAGGAAGTGAGGAGGAAAGGATATTTTGTGACTGAAAAAGAAAAAGACACTGTCGTTCTGTCTGTTTTAATGTATGCAACATCATTTATATGATTCAATTTAGGATTATTCAACCCACACATGAATGCGTATATGCTATATCTGGCTCAGTTTGTTTCTACATGGTGAAATAATACCCTGTCTAAACGGTTGAACTATAATTTCTACTCAAACCCTGCAGTGTTATTAAAAAAAGTTTGTATTCACATTTCTTTTTTTAACATAGAACAGAACATCCATGAATATTAGCCATTTGAGATAATTTAAACTAATCATACCTGTACAGTAAAATCAGAGTCTTGGGTATCCACCCATTTGCTCAGTGCATACAGTATGTACACCCAGTTCAAATGTAAAGGCAGCATGATAAACAGTATGAACAGCTTCCGTGGAATGGTTCCTTGGGGTTAATCTTTAAGCATCAACATGCGTCACATTAATATTGTCATCACTGTTGTGTGTCCTAGTTGACGCTGAAACCTGAGCAGACGGTGCTGCCCCTGGTGGATAAATCCAACACTGTGGAGACGAGGAGAGGAGTGAGCTTCCAGCACCCTGAGATCCTCGCTCACACAGAGCTGGTCACCTCGATACTCTCTGAACCCTACTACTGGAAACTGCCGGAGCAGTTCAGAGGCTCTATGGTTGGAAAGCTCACTGTGTTTAGTTTTTTTTGTTCGTTATTTTTCAGGCATTGCCGTTTTTAATTGTTTTATACAGCAATCTGTAATTCTCTGACTACCAAACTAGCAATATAAATATTACGTTTTTCCTCAAATCGAGCCAAGGTTGTCAGAGAGTTGTCAGAGAGTCTTAGTAAAAGTCACCTCTTATCAATTCTCTACGTCTTTCTCCAGATCACAGCATATGGTGGGCAGCTGAAATATGCAGTGTACTACGAGGCCAGAGATGAAACTGGTCCTTCCTCCTATGAGCCTCAGGTCATCATTAAGGGCGGTCCAAACCACAACATAGTGATGACACGCACCATACTGGGACTCCAGATCGGTCAGCTCACTCGCCACGAGATCGACATGACAGAGGTAGAGTAAGGCTGCACATGGAAGTGTGATATTGAAAAGTAATAGAAGAAAATATTTTAGTTAGATGTTTTAGAAATAACTTATTTTATTAAATACCACCCACAAAAATAATAGAGCTAAACTGAATATTGATTATACTTATTTTTGGCGAGCTCTGTCGGTCAATACAGACAGGGTCTATTACACTGGTAATAGACTGCAGTGATTAAATTGATTGGTGAGCCTGTTTAATGTGTGTGTGTGTGTGTGTGTACAGCATGAGTGGAAGTACGCAGATGGCAGGTCCATGACTCGAGAGGACTTCATGGATATTTTGTTCTATGTGGACTACATCCTAATTAAGGCATCACACGGCAACTTGATGAGACACAGCCGGTAAAACACACACACAGACACACACACACACACACACACACACACAGATACATGATAACCTGCTGCAAATCATCACTGCTGTTGTGTCTGAACACTCTTTGACATGATGAAATAGTTTCATAATTTCCAAACGTCCAGACAAACCAATGCTATTAAAACTCAAAAGAAAACATAATTATAATAGTGATCATATCACATTGTTGTATTAATGGATTTGATTTGACTTCTCTCTTTTCCAGTATTTCAGAGATCAGTCTAACAGTGGCCGAGGAAGGCACACCAACCAAAGAGAGCAAGGAAGCACAGCAGATAGAGAAGTGCGATTGTCCAAACGGATACTCTGGACTTTCTTGTGAGGTGAGCGCAAAACTATACACCTGCATGCACACCTGAAGACTTCATACCTGCAGAATGTTAGCTTTTCCAAAAAGGTGTTCATAAGAAAGATATATAGATAGCAGGATATTTTTTTAACAATTGAGATAATCGGTTCTCTCTAGTAAACAAACAATATAATGTAACATCACTGTTTCTAAAGAACAAACATCTTTGGCATGTCTCTACTGCAATTTCTTATTTGCATCAGTGGACATGAACACCAAAATCAAAGTCTTTGATGAGCTACAATATAGTTATAATTTATTCCAAAATCTGCTGTTAGTATGGTGATAGACACTAAGAGACATGCAAGGAATTTACTGAATACATCAATGTCAAAATGCATTCACTTGCTGTATTTGTAATCATTAATGTGACAAAATGACTTCCATGCAGCAGCAAAAAGCCCACTACATAAAAAGTAAAACATACAAAATGTCAATGACATTTCAGTAAAAGAAAACACTGAATAGTGTGAATATTACAGAAAAATGAAAAGAGAAAGCATTCATAAAGACACAAGTTCAAACTATCTAGCACTACAAACATTAATTACAGAGTGAGCTTTCTCTCCTCCTCTCTTAGCGCTCAGAGGAATGAATGCTTTCTGTCTGCTGCCTTCAGAGTGTAAACATGGAGGTCACAGACCGGGCTTTCAATAGTATCTCACAAGTTTCCAATTTACATTTAGTTCAGAGCTTTAAGCATCTGCGACGCCTTTCCGGCTCCGTTTTTTTTTTTTTTTTTTTTTTTAGGATTAAGCCTCACTGAGCGTCTCTTCCACTCAGTTGTGATTTTGTCAAAGCAATTGACTTTCAACTGCATCCAGCTCCTTCTCTTAAGCCACAGAAAGCATATAGCAGTGACTCAATCTTTACTTTTAATGAGGATTTTGTAGAGGCAGCTTATGATACACAGAGGCAACAGTTCTGGGCAATTCCGCTGGATGGCGGCGCCTGAGAGTCATTTAGGTATTATTGTATTAATCCCAACGGAACACATGAGTTACCAGCAAACTTTTAACTATATTTTTCAACCTCTGTTTCATTTTGGCTTTTGCTACTAGGAGTGCAGAGGAGAAAAAAAAAAAAAGCCATGTACATCATTTAGAAGCTAGGGATGCTGTTGAAAAACTGCCAAATAGCAAGCGGTAGCTAAACTTGAAATGTTCAGGTCGTAGAGGTCTTTGCTGACAGATGGCCATTCTATTTGTAGCTGCCGTCGTTGTTAATAAAGTATATTTAAACGGGCGTTTAGCGGTAGCAGAGGGAACAGATGGCTCTTATAATGGACTCCATTAATTATTACTGAACAGGAGAGAGAGTTACCTTGCATGTCTGTGTGTGTTTGTGTGTGTGTGTGTGTGTGTGTGTGCGCGCCAAGCGGTATGTGAGGGTGTGGGCATGTGTGTGATCAAAAGTTACTGAAGGGAATAACTCCTAATTGTGTGTATGTGCATGCAAGAGAGAGTGGTCAACAGTTGCTTTGAAAAATTACAATTAGGGATAATTATGTGGGTCCATGTGTATAAAACGTGGGTGTGTATGTGTGTAAAAATAATATGCACACTGTGCATATTATGTGGGACTACAGTGGGAACACATGCTGTCAAAACTGGATCTTTTATGTCTATCTTTCAGCTTTAAACGACTCTTTAAAACACACATATATTCCCTCATTATCCCTCTCATTCTGTCTGTCTGTGGGGTCTGTTTGTCTCTCTATGTGCAGGAGTGTGCGGCGGGTTTCTACCGTCTTCGCGCCGGTTCCGTGACATCTGCTTCAGCGTCCAGACTGCCAACCGCTGCCGGCATGGGCAGCTGTGTTCAGTGCCAATGCAGTGGGCACTCTTCCACCTGTGACCCTGAGACATCCATATGCCAGGTAAGTGTGTATGTGTGTATGTGTGTGTGTTCTGCCACTGGAGACCCTCATAAAGCCATATGCCAGGTAGTTTCTGGAGTAGAGAGTGATGTGAGAGAGAGAGAGAGAGAGAGAAAAAAAGTGTATGTGTGTGTGTTGGGAGGAATGTCAGGTACTGTAATTAGCCCAGCAATAATTAACGACCCCGGCTCATTGATATTTTGTGTAATTTCCTCTCCTCTGGATCTGACCCAAAGCTACATCCTTACTTTAAGAAAGAAGGGAGAATATGATCTTATCAAAAGAGAAATCTGACCCACAAAATGTATTCAACCTTTAGTTTGACGCTGTCAATGATCTGCACATTACAGCTGTGACAATAACTTGGTTGTGCATTTCAGAATTTTTGTAACTCGCTTTTCTGTCTGTCACAAATAGTTAAATGACAAAAACACTGTTACCATGTCTAGGGATTATAAAAAGAATGTTAGCTGGTTATGAGATGCTTTAGAAAGTCAACATTTGAATATATATTATATCAAATAGTTTACAGGCTATTCAACTGTCTTTCTAATGCATTTAATACTTAACCTCTTTCTTCACGCTGCTTGTATGAAAGCAATAAAGCAGTCCCTGAATAGCTTTGAGTTTACAGTTAATCACAATTCCTCCTCTGCATTATGGAGGTAGGTTTCGGTTGGTTAATGCCATTTTGCCGGTTTCACTTGTTGTCTTCTTGCTTCTTCACAGTACATTGTGTTTGTATGCCCTCTGGCGCTTCGGAGAATAAGCAACCGAAGCGCATCGCGT
This sequence comes from Anoplopoma fimbria, assembly GCF_027596085.1. NCBI lineage: Eukaryota > Metazoa > Chordata > Actinopteri > Perciformes > Anoplopomatidae > Anoplopoma > Anoplopoma fimbria. Next base: position 14,014,533 of record NC_072466.1, read on the forward strand.
ATAAATTCCTTTGTGCATGCTTGGAGCTTGCGGGCCATCTGCAGAGGCTCGCGCTATGATGCAAAATGCAAGTATATAGTTGAGAGCTGTGTGGATGCAATCCCTCAATCAAAGGTATGCTCTGAATGAGGAGTTAAGCACCTTCAAGTCGTTATTCATTTATTTAGTGTAGGAATTAAAATGCAAACATGAAAAGAGAACCACCTTCATGTTTGTTTTTGATTGATATTCTGCCTGTACGTCTTCCATATATCGACCAGGTAGCTTGTGAGTCAAATCTGCAGATGTCAGTTGTTAGCTGTTAGCCACTTTCAGCCTATTCACAATCTGGTCAGTTTTGTAGTGAGTCGCCATCTGAAGCCTTTGACCTCGGGGAGCAGTTGGTCACATGCTGCCCACAAGTCAACACTCAGATTTGATCTGTAAAAACCCTGGGAGACGTAGAAAATGTCACTGTTTTGGTATGATTTTACATCCACAGTTCATACTGTCAGAAAAATCCATTAACTGAGGTTCAGTTTGGACAGTTTATGAGAAGATATTTAATAATGTGGCTTGGATAACCAAGATAAATAGGTATAATCACTAGTAAACAAACTCAGAAAGATGCTGGCAGCTGCAGTCTCATTGAGCCTTCTTTGCACGTAAAGTTTTGTATTTTTCTGGAAGACTTGAAATATGCCACATAGTGCAAGTGGCTCACCTTCTATCAGTTAACAATTGCAGCACTATTACAATCTTCCTTTTTGGAAAGCAGAGTTGTATATACTGCTATGCATGAAATTCAGCTCAATTATTTGTCATAAGCTTGGAGTGCTGGATTTGGTGTTTGGTCATGACCGAGTGTGACTCTCTGATTACTGACTGAAGAGCATCTAAACAGGACAACTAAAAGGACCAGCAATTATGGGAAGTGTTTTTGTGCAATCTTCACTCTGATTTAATTTAATTTGGAACTGTCACCAACTTAATGGAACATTTTATTCCACTAATAGTAACATGTCTGATGTAGACAGCTTGAATGTAATTTCATTTAAAGGTATGGATTCAAACCATGATTCCTGAATTTTCCATGTTCCATATAATCATCCGTATGATAGACTCAAATTAGCGTCAACACCATCACGATAGTCAAATAGTTGCGCTCCAATATGGATGACAACATGTTCTTGTTTCCCCTCCGCTGTTCTCTCCTTTCTAATTATTTTCATTGTTTGTTTTTTCAACTTTTCTGATACATCCTCTCTTCTTTGATTGGCTCTCCTCTCTTCTCTCTATTGTTTCTTCTTCTTCTACTCCTCCTTCTTCTAATTTCCTTGTTTCTTTTATCTGCCCCATTTTCATCCCTTAAATTCTCTTCCCTCTCATCCTCAATTATGTATTTACTCCTCATTCGTCTCTTTTCATCACCCCCGCCACTCTTGTCTTTCACCATCTCTCATTTTTCTTTGCCCCAATCTCCCTCTGCAGCCGCCTCTCTTTCCTTCTCACCTCACCGTAATGTTTTTAGTGTTGCCAATTTGTTTCTCCCCCGTTTTACTTCTCCCCTCGCTCTTCCCTCGTGTTTGATTTCTGTTTCCCTCTGCCTCCCAGCCATTTTTCCCTTGCCCATTTCCATCTCGCTCTCCATAACAGGCGTCATTAGCATTTTCTAACCGAGCGGGCTAAATTGAAAATGCTAAACGAGTTTGTTTCTGTGGTAATTAGTGGTAACGAGGAACACAGGAAGTTAATGGAAACGACTTGCCTCGTTAGAAGGCGACTTCCTGTTGCACTGATTGAAGTTCCCATTTTCAACAAACAAGGCGAACACATAAGACTGAACCCTGGGGATATGAGGAGGAGAGAGCTGCGTGTTTGTGAACAGTATGTAATGTATTTGTGTGAGTTTACGTTGTGTGTGTGTGTGTGTGTGTGTGTGTGTGTGTGTGTGTTTGTATGATTGAATGCACAGTCGAGTGTGTGGATGTGTGTTGTTGGCTATGTGTCTGCATCTGTGAGCATTTGTGTGTGTGTTTTTGTGTATGGAGGTCCTACATATTATGGAAATGTAATTTATATTTATATAAACACAGTGTATTTTGGCAGAGTATCCGTCAGAACAAAAATATTGTATAATGAGCATAGCCAAAAATAAGCTGAAAATGAACACAAACATCTCTGGATATGAAATATTTTGGATATTTTTATGGTTGTGTGTGTCATTGCACCCTTGTGGCTAGCCTCATAACAACAGGTGAGTGAAATCCTGCAAAGTAAATGAGTATTTCGGATGGCCTGCTCTTATGGAACGAATCTTAATGAACTCTGTTGACGTGTGAAATCGCACCTGTCAGCTAACAGCTAGCTGGCCGCTGCTGTGCACGCTCTCACAGCACCTCATCATGCAGGAGTGGACTTGGCCTCAGAACCATTTATTACTGTGTGTGGAGAACTACGTTTCCTATCAGAAATAGTCCAAGCTAGATATATGTGTGTGGGTGTGTGGGTGAAGGCCCTACAATGGCTCAGAAACTGTGTGTGGGGAAAAGAAAAGAGTAATGACTTCCCCGCTGCTCCGGTGGAGATGCTCAGCTCTGCAGAAGCAGCTGTGATTACACTGGTTACTTCCCAGCTACTGTCCAAATATGTGAAACTCAATCAACGTCTTTCCTGAAAAGAAAAAATCTCTTCATGTTTGATTTGTCACGGTATAAAAAGAAGTAATCTCAGAGGATAGGCGAGTCCTGACTTTGAAGAAATGACCTGAAATGACCTTTCCATCAACAAGTTGTCAAACATTTCACTAATCGTTTCTGAGTTCACCACCTTGCAGCGAAGTACATACACAAAGTGATTAAAGGTGCTACTAATATCCAATATTGTGAAGTAAACTGACAGCGATGATATCAGTATCTTAAAAACATTACTTTTCTTTTTTATACTTGTCATCTATTCTCTGTGTAAATCAACCAGTGGTGCCAGGATAATTATTTTACTCGCCAAAAAGAAAAGCCTCCTCAATACCACCACTGTCATTGATCAAGGAGGGAATGATGAGTGACCCCTTCTGTCCTCTTTTCAATTGCTCATTGTCGACTTCAGATGAGTAGACAGCTTAAGAGTTATAGAAATGTCCTCCAACCTTTTTTTTCTTGCTCAAACAAATCTGCTGTCTTGTTTTTATTGTGCCAGCAGCAATATTCAAATACAACATGCAGATAAAAGTGTAGCTTAACTGCTGTTCATTTAATCAGAAAATGTGCTTGCTTTTTTAAAGATGAAAGCCTTTCTTAATAAGCAGAAAGAGTTTATTTTTAGTAATTTCTTTACAATTTTTTTACAATTTTTGCCTTTATAAAGCTCACACAACCAAATTCTGCATTTAAAACCAAGCACACACACTAAGAACTCCTGCTGGCTGGACGATGATGGGACATGAAACACACACATCAGGGTTAGAGTCATGGCTGAGTTAGAGGATGAATGTATAATATAACAATAATTTCATTTGTGTGTTTGTGTGTATGTGTGTAGAACTGTCAAGACAACACGGAGGGTGATCGTTGTGAACGCTGTGCTTCAGGATTCTACGGTGTGGTCCGAGGATCCACTGATGACTGTAAACCGTGCGCTTGTCCCCTCACCAACCCAGAGAACAAGTAAACTTTTCTGTGTTTACGATTAAAAGATTCATGTATCAATCATGTATCATGTTTTCATATTTCCATGTCAATCTCTAAAATATATTTATGTGCATTTCTGTTTTTCTTTTCAGCATTTTTAAATGTGACTGTAAAAGCATTAAGACATTTGTTTTCAGTGGAAGTATTTTCATGTGATTTCTATGGAAAATCTATCTGTCTGTATCTAGCTTCAGTCCAACCTGTGTAACGGTGGGATATGATGACTACCGATGTACAGCCTGTCCTGAGGGATATGAGGGCAAACATTGTGAGAGGTGAGACGCACACAAAAAAATCATAATCCTCATCTAATAATTTGAAATTTGAAAAAGATAAGGTCAGAAATTTTGAATTTTAATATAGGACATGGCAATGAATCACTTGCCCGAGAAATTGGGACAAATACATTAGCAATGACAATACTGATTTGCTTTTTGGGATTTTTGTAATGCCAGTGATGTAGGTTGTATGCTGAAAGTGTTAGGTGCTGGTGTAAAAAAAAAATCTCACTTCCTGTCTTTATATGTTTAGACACAAATGGTAACTTTTAAATTCAAGTAACAATTGTTGTTAACTCTGTCCTTCTTCCCATGATCCATCTGTCCAGGTGTGCTACTGGCTACCATGGTAACCCGCAGATGCCAGGCGGCCGCTGCGAGGAGTGTAAGTGTTCCTTATGGGGGGCGCTGCCAGGACCATGTGACCCTGTCACAGGCCAATGCCGTTGCAGGGTCGGGGCATCGGGAAAGACGTGTGACCAGTGCATGGACAGGCATGTGTGTGGACCAGCTGGGATCATCTGTAAGACTAACACACAGCTGTTTATTTAATCCATTGTTGGTGTTCCCTTTTTGTTTCTCTCTCTTTCTTTGTTTGCTTTCTCTTCATTCAGGGTATCTGCAGGTTGAAATTTAAATATTAAAAGACCAGTGTGTAGGATTTAGTGGCATCTAGTGGTGAAGTTGCAGATTGCAACCAACTAAATAAACAACTGATGCAGGTTTTACTGGTCATTTGGGGTTTTAATTATGAAACATGAATCTTAGTGCCAATAATACAAATATAAAAAAAATAGTAGATGCTGAAATCATAAAGGCCTCTTTGACTAGTCTTTAACAACAAAAGCTACCGCAAAAGGAGCCCAGGACTTACTTTGGCAGATCATAGCAAAAAAGAGTACCTTAGGTAAGTTTAAAAGTGTCTTTAGATTATTTAAACTACAGACATCAACCTTATATTTTATTCTATTCTATTCTCTCCAGTGGCCCACCACCGAGCATTGTTGTGAATTTTGCTTTATTTTGAAAATGAAGTGCAAATGAGCACTCATTGCCCTTTTACTCCAGTTGCCATGGGAGACGGATCATGGCAGAAGTCAGATTCAAGTCATTTAGAAAATAATTTCAATGTCATTTGGAGCTAATTTAAACTTAATATGACCATAATGGCAGGGCCAATTTGGTGCCATTAGCATGCCTTGAGCTAAGAGAATATAGAAGAAAAGGTTGTAAGACAGAGGCCAATGTGAAATTGCTGTTGTCAGGTCAAGAGAAAATTGCTTGCTCAGGTCTTTACACAAAGCGTGTGCTCATAAATTGGCGGTGCAAGTGCTGCAGTGCATCCTGACACCAAACCGACCACTTCTACATACAAGCATCACACGTCCTGATGGTTTACACTGAGTGAAGCGATCAGACTGCTGTCCACTGAGTGAAGGCACTCTACGTTTTGCCCCCTGCTTTGCCCTTTTTCTCCCATCAGCAACCAAGCACTTTGTGAGTCGGCAGGCATGAATGAGGGAAATGCAGGTATCTCCCACATCTACTAATGATCATCATTTAGTTCAAAATTCAATTGTTTGTTTTGCGGTGAAACACGCAGTTAGTATGATGAACTAAGCAACTAGGCAAATATATTTGCTAATAAAAATAAATAAAAGATAATAACCATACGCTATTTGTGCAGGATGCATCCAAGCATGATTTTGTATATGTAGTTTAATTTCATTTCTTGAGCCAAATAAGATGTAAAACCTAGGTTTAAATCCAACCAAGATGTGTTGCCATTTGACCTTGACATGTGCTGTATTTTATAATGACATAGTGTCTAAATATCCATCCATCCATCCATCCATTTTCCGTAACCTGCTTATCCAGTTAAGGGTCGCAGGGGTGCTGGAGCCGATCTCAGCTGTCAATGGACGAAGGCAGGGTTCACCCTGGACAGGTCGCCAGTCTGTCGCAGGGCTGACATATAGAGACAAACAACCATTCACACTCACGTCCACACCTACGGGCAATTTAGAGTCTTCAATGCACCTAAGCTTGCATGTCTTTGGACTGTGGGAGGAAGCCGGAGAACCCACACAGAAGGTTGAACATGCAAACTCCACACAGAAGGTTGTCCAGCCCGGGAAATGAACCAGGGCCCCTCTTGCTGTGAGGCGACAGTGCTAACCACTACACCACCGTGCAGCCCGTGTCTAAATATGATTTACCTAAACAACATTGTTAGCCCTCATTCAAATGCAGTTTCCATATACAACTTAAAGATCAATCTTCCCACCGTCAAAATTAGTTACAGAATACAGAAACATGCTGTCTATAACACAACCTGGAAAAACTCGCACTAGCCATGATGCAAAGTAAGTTTGTGCACAATAAACAAATAAATGGCAAAAAAAAACTAACTGCAGAACACAAAGAACAAGTGATGTTCTACCTTTTTCTGAATACAAAGCATAAACCAAACCTGCAAGAGCTGTAAGTAACTGTCTAAGGAACACAGGCACAAGTGGGTATTTTATACACTTGTATGTTGTGCATGTGTGTTTGTATTTCCAGTGTGGAGCATGAGTATAAAAAACTGAGCATAAAAAACACTTGCTTGGGTTTACTTTGGCCCTTTGTGGGGCTTCTAGCTTCTATGGTTGGGATAATAAATCATAAGATTCTATACATTTTGAATACTGTGAAGTAAAAATGTGATGATGTGCATCATTGGACAGAAAAATGTACATTACGGTGGCCTGAACAGCACTGCAGCTTAATCTGTTACAGCTCTCAGCCCACGAATCTAATGACTTTGTATTGTATTGCAGTTCTATGGCCATCACTCTAGCAGCTGCTGTAGCTTTAAAGCATTCAAAACTCCCAATTCAAAACTCACATCCTTGAAGTGAAGAATTAAGTCTTGCAGTTAGTCGACCATTTTTGTGTTTTCCTCTCAACTTCTTATAGAGGAAAAACAAATTACACAGAATGTCACATTCAGCTCTGCTATCCATTGTGAAATTTAAATTTGAATAAATTTAAATAAATGTTTATTAAATCACTATCGCCGAATGAGGTATCATCATGGTGAATGAGCCTATGACCAACTGATGAAAGCCCTTGCATTTGCAGTATTACAAACTGGGCACAAGTGGCAGCATTCCTTGGAAAAGTCATAAGCAGCGCTCTCTAAGAAGTGAGATCCAAAAACACTCCTGCAATTACTGCTTCACGTCATAGGTTCTGCAAAAGAGAATGAAACGGAGTTCCTCCAGATAGGAATTTTATTTTGACCAAGTAGATTTTTTAGCAATAGTTTGCCTTGAAAGCAACCCCATTCAGTTAGTGAATCATCCTGTATTTTATTTCCTAAAGCTAACCCCCAACTTTCAGAATTCGTTTTCTAGTATAATGTTGTACAGTATTTGTGGCATATGGCACACTGAGAACTCCAGCATCTTAAAGCCACTAGAGGACTTTTGGTGACATTAAGATGACTTTTTCTGACAAGTATGTGTTTCATTATCAAAATCTAACATGGTTAAACTTCAGCAAATAAAGTATTATTGTTGAGCGTAAGACGACAACAAGGATGAATTATCTCAACAAAGACTAAGTCATTCTCCAGGCAAACTTTAAGGTAGCCAAACCTACACCATATCGTGTGAACTCCTCAGAAGAGGAGTAAGAAAGAAGCTAATCCGGCCTGTTTTACCAAACATTGGAGAGACAATCAACCAACCAGCGCCACAGAGAAAGTCTTGAATGTCTTGGATTTGACAAATGGTTATTTACTCCCACTCACTGTACCTGTGTGTGTGTGTGTGTGTGTGTGTGTGTGTGTGTGTGTGTGTGTGTGTGTGTGTGTGTGTGTGTGTGTGTGTGTGTGTGTGTGTGTGTGTGTGTGTGTGTGTGAATGCACATGACTGCATGAATGCTTTGGTTTATTTGTGTATTCTGGTTTTGTCAGAGATTGATTGAGTAAAAACAGTTTTTAGTTTATTTAATTCATCTTTGATTTCCCTTGTCAGAAATTTTAATTTCTGCAATAAATCAGCCTCAGGCTACTGAGGAAAGAAATTCACACACGCATTATATAGAGCAATGTGTTTGCTCCCATTCGAGTGAATTCCCTGGTGTGCCTGTGCTTTGTAGTTTGTGTGTTTTTAGCCTGCAGTGTGAGCTCATAATAGGTGCTTTTGCCTCTCTGTGCTGAATTTCATGCATCGGCAGCCCTGTCTTTCTGATGCCAGAGTCACTTAAACACAAAAACACAAACAGTCACTACGATCACACACTGATGTGTTCACAGACGCACAAATAAGGCAGCAAAACACACCCCGTAGCAAAAATACACATATATGACATCCTTTCTTTCATCTCCTCTCATTTTCTTTCCTTTTCAAACTGCAGATATGTCAACATGTACACTCACACAAAAGCAAACCTTCTGTAAACCTCTCTAATAGATTTAGTTGGCATCATTACACTCTAGCTGTGTCTAAATGTGTTTTTATATTTGTTTCTCTAGCCTGTGATGACGAGTGCTCGGGTCTATTGATCAGTGATATGGACCGCCTGTATCGCATCATCACTGAAGTCACCCTGACCACACCCCTCCCGCCACCTTATAAAATGTTATACCGCTTTGAGAACATGACCGAGGAACTCAAGGTAAAGTCTGCCTCTATTAATATAATATACTAAATTGACATCATGTTCTATTAAATAAGTCTTTAACCAACAGTTGTGAATCTTGTGAAAGAGGTCTTTGATGTTGGTGACAGAAACAGTGTTCTAATATTGCAGTGTAGATAATTTCTGTCTAACATAACTCGTATTTTATTACTTTGTTCATATTTTCAAACAATTGCTGTTTTGGAGAGAGATTTGGCAAACGGTCAGTTGTATGAAGTTCTTTGGATAATACTCAGTTATCAGCAAACAACAAGGGAAACTTGGAAAACCTTTTTGATAGTAACTGCACATCTATATACATTTTTAAAGTCAGATATGGACAACATATTAAAACCCTTATGTAATGAAAACAGAGTTAAGGTAATACTTGCACAAGCTCACTTAACCTGCACTACTCAGAGGAACATTTCATTAACATATTATATTGTGCTTGTTTTCAAGTGTTTTCAAAATGTTTCGAATTTTCTCAACATGATGTAACACCTTGCTGTTAATCTTTAACTTTAACTAAAATTAGCACCATATTTCCAATAAACTATGATAAGAAGTTATGAGCTGTAGTTGCATTACCATGCCATATCTTTGTTCTCACTGTCGAACTATGTTACTATCATATTTACTGTGACATAAATATACAAAATACATTGAGTTTTATATGTTAGATATGTTTTTCTATGTCTGTATTTTTTTCTTCCTTTCTTGCCTCCTGCCCTCTCTTGCTCATCCTCTTCTTTTTGGCTCTACAGCACCGAACCAGGCAGTTCAAAAGCCTAGCCGTGGGCCAAAATGTGTCAGACGTTCTCTATGTAATTCTTTCATCCCTCTGTTTCTCTCCTGCAGCACATGCTGTCACCTCAGAAAGCTCCGGAGAGATTACTGCAACTGGCCGACTCCAACCTTGGATCACTGGTCGTTGAGATGGACCAACTACACAGCAGGGTACAGACACTTCTGTTTTTCCTTTGGCTCGACTTAAGTCCCTGTCATTTTCTGTCTTCCTTTCTCTCTTTGTGTGTCTTGCGCCCTGTTTCTCTGTTTCTAAAACGACGAGATGCAGCGAATAAAGACCGTGGCGGGGAGTCAGATCATAGATAAGGGCAGCGATAATGTACATAGAACAACAAAGATACACGTCTTGTCACTTCTACAAAAAACTGGGCATAGGAATACAGACAACCAAAAAAAACAATCTAACCAGTCAACATAAAGGCAGTACAGAAACTAATTCGACCCCCTTTCTACCATGTTGATGATTTGGATCTAGATCAAGATTGGGATTATAAATTGACATTAGGTCATACCTAGTATTGACTGAGGCTTATGAATTTCCAAATGTTAATGAATTAGAGGCTCTTAGGGGTCCCTTAGGCCACGGGGCCTGTGCCTGGTAACTGAATTCAAAATCCATGCATGCTAGAAAGTAGTTCAAGAACTTTAATGTTTTTGCATCTATCATATTTTTTTCTTTGCCCTCGTACAGAATGCAAGAATCTTCATAAACTTTTAGTTTTTTACTTTACAATCTTTAGAGTCCCAGTTGTCTCTAAGATTTAACTCGAATAGAAAAACAAATCTTGAGCTGAGGGGGTCTTCAAGTGCCAAGTGGAGAGAAATAACACTCACATTCACACTGTCAAGCTACACCCTTTTAGGGACTACGGCCTTGACATTTGTTGACAGCGATGCTATCATCCACACCCCATCTCACACATACTCGCTCACACACACATAAACCAACAAAATGATGTAGCTCAGCCTTGTCAAATAACAACAATAATTACCTCTCTTTCTTTCTGATGTATGTATGTGTGTGAGAGTATCTTAGGATGGGTTTTCATGTCTGTCTCTCTTTCTCCTGTTGTGTGTGTGGGGGGAATGCACATTTAGACAAGAACAAACTGAACTGCCCCTCTCACACACAAACACACACAAACACAATGATATTGATTGTGTGTGTATTGTATGTGTATGTATGTCATTCTTTTACATCTTCTCCCTCCCTTCGTTCAACAGAAGTCCATATGTTCACTTATTCAACATGTGTTTATTATTGTTTTATAACATGTGTGTGTGTGTTTATGTGTATGTGTGTGTGTGTGTGTGTGTGTGTGTATAGTCCACTAAGGTATCTGCTGACGGGGAGCAGGTTGAGGATGATGCTGACAGGATTCATAAACGAGCTGAGGACCTGGAGCAGTCCATCAGGGACACAGTGCTGCGAGCTCAAGGTAGCAGAAACAAACACAACCTCTCCTCCATTAACTGACTTCATATCCTGCCAACTGGGATTCTGTTTACTGTCTCACTCGTTTAATCTGTCATTAGAGCGCATTGCATTATATTACATTGTATGACATGCGAGGGATCCATGTGGGACATTTAGGTTATTATATTAGAAGGGAATGGGATATAGATTAGATTATGTAAAGATGAAAAAATAAACTCATATAAGGCATAATTTAACAAAAACACAACAATCAAACAAAGATGTAGCATGTTCAGAAAGACTTATAAGTTCAATTGGATGTAAAATAAATGCTATGATAAGCGTCATTGCTTTCAATACTATTGTTAGTTTTACCAGATAAAAACCAACAAAGCAAAGACCTTTATTTTAATAATTCTATTTGGCCCACCTTTAAAGGGGAAGGCTTATTCGAAGTGAGACAGCCGAAACACCTTTCTGCCTCCTTGTTAGCTCACTAATGGAAGCTCCAACACAATGGCTGGTGGGCCGACGGCCAGCTGCCGATGCTTGGTCCCAGCTGCTGGTGCAAAGTGTTGCCCGAACAATAAAGACGGATCCAGCAGGCTGCGGCATTACTTACCATGGTGATAGAGAGTCAGCCATCAATATAATGGGGTGCAATGGCTTAGTTTGTTTTATTTTGTAAGCAGCTAGTTAGCGAGTAGCAGAGAGACTGCACGAACAAAATTATATTTGCACATTTGTCGCTATTTACACAAAAAGTTCATTATGCTTTTGTGTGTTTTTGTTCAGCCACATACCACATACATTAGATGTCCATCCACAGCTTCAGGTTTTAATGCTGCCCTACAGCAGGAGGCTGTATGTTCAACCTTGTGTAAAACATTATCTCACCAGCAGCACTTTGTGGTACAGATGGTTCACTTTGGCAGAGGTGGCTTCATACAGAGGTCTCGTCTCTCGCTCTCTCTCTCTCTGCATGTGTAACTAGCAGTTAGTTGTACACTTCAGCCTCAGTATGTTTTTGTCAGTGAAGCTGCAGCATCTCCGCCTTCAGCCTGCATCAATGGCTGTGTGACCAGCTTGTGATGTGTTTTTCTCCTGCTACATTAGCGTCACGCTCCACTTGAAAAGTTACCTCTGAAGTTTAAAGGGGGTTTCAGTGCTTTCTGCAGTGTATCCAGGCCATCAGTGTCTTTCCATGTGGGCACTAACATCCTGTCAGTTGACAAGAGTTGTTCAAACCTTCTGTTCAAGACGTCTTTTCACCATCTTCGGCCAGGAGGGCCATCTTGTAGGTCACTCTGACCGTTTGTGTTGGGGTTGGTCGAGCTTTTCTCTATTTGCTGCCAAGGCTCGACACCTAAAAGGAAAGGCACAGGTCTTTATTTTGCACAGCCACAGCTAGTCCTTCTTTTCTCTTCTCAGTCTTAAGATAACATATTTTTCATCAAATGTTAAAAAATAAGTTAAAATAGTTGTGTAATATTCTGTGTAAAAACAAATCATTTTGTTTTTATTAACCAGTTTTTCTAATTGAGCCTGACTGAGTTTGTTCTTTAATATGGAAACAGCAGTTCACAAAACAATCTCCACTCAGGATCCACTTCCTCTCGTTCTGGATATTTTGACGTTGCAGATACGGAATCACACAAGAAATTCTGGTGACATGAGTCTAATACCGTCGTGTACAGTACCTGTCGTGCAGTCTGTCCTCAGCCTTTCAATATGTGCTCCTTTCAGACTGTCAAGACTAAAATAATCTTTGTATGTTGGTGGAAATAGTTGTTATGTATGGGGAGTCTTTGTAAATTTTAGTAATCTCAAGGTCTGTTTCCAATTTAAAATCACATAACCCTGGGCCGCTCTAGTCGAGTCCTACAAGGATTTTAGCAGGTATAAAACTACTTTTAAGTAACTCTCCCTACCCTTACTGATGGCTCTATGTAAAACTCTGTAGTTCAAATAATTTGTTATTTTGATAACCATTATTACATTTTTATGGCTTCTGGGAAGAAAAGAAAGTTACCAAACCAATGCATTGACTGACTGTGATGAAACTGTCCTCTCCTTGTTGTTGCTCCTAGCTCTCTGGCCTTCTGCCTAATCACAGTGTGATTATAGTTGTGTGCGTGTGTTTTCGTGTTTGTGTGTGTGTGTGTGTGTGTGTGTGTGTGTGTGTGTGTGTGTGTGTGTGTGTGTGTGTGTGTGTGTGTGTGTGTGTGTGTGTGTGTGTGTGTGTGTTCTGAGAGGGGGGGAAAAGAGAGTGTGTTGTGGCTCACTGGATGATTGAGAGTAGCAATTAGAGACTTAATTATTGGCTATCACAAACACACACACACTCACCACATATACAAACACCAATGCAGATGTGCAGACATTAATACAACAGCGCACAGACACACACAAAAACACACAATGAGGCAAGAAAATACTGTACACAGTTTCCTCTGTGTGTGTGTGTTTGCCCGTGTTTACTAGATACAATAATATGATTCCATCCACGTTTTAAGTGTTTAATTGGCTTTTAAATCCTACTATGTAATTATATGGCTGTGACACACACACACACACACACACACACACTTACAGACACTCATTCACACACACACACACACACACACACACACACACACACACACACACACACACACACACACACACACACACGTACACATACAAATGCAGCGTGCGCACACATGCAGTACAGCTGTTCATTAGCATGATGGCTTTAGTTCGGTCTTGGCTCTAATCACATCATGTTTAGAAAATTCCGCATTTCCACAACCACAGATGTACACACAGGCCCATACACCTACACACACAAACACACACACAGACACACACTTCCAAGTTTCAACTTGCTTTAATCATATCACGTTTACATTTCAAATGAGAGAGGAACACACCATCACTGTAGACACAAAGCGCACACACACAAACATCTTGCTGCATACACACAGTTATGCACAACACACCTCTTAACGCTTCTCTTTTTTGTTCTTGAACACACATACACACACACGCTTCATTAAGTTCAAGCAGTTTTATTCAAATGATCCTCGGAGTGTTTTAGTTTAGTTTCATCATTTATTGGTATGAGATTTCACTGCCTTTAATTTGATAAAAGCAGGGCTAACATGAAGTCTGCCAAAATATCTGGCTTTGAATGGTGTTAAAAGAGTTTGTGTGTGTGTGTGTGTGTGTGTGTGTGTGTGTGTGTGTGTGTGTGTGTGTGTGTGTGTGTGTGTGTGTGTGTGTGTGTGTGTGTGTGTGTGTGTGTGTGTTGTCTGACTCTAAGGGGGTGTCTGTGTTTAAATGAGTGAAGATCAAACAGTGTGATTTTTCTTTCTCTCCGTTTGAGCCATAAAGCTCAGACATGACAGCAGAGTTTCCATCAGAGCTGTATTTCTGTTTACTGTTTGTATATATTTGTACACTATTAAGGCCTCTCTACAGACTGCATATTTCTATGTGTAAAGATCTTCTTTCAGTCAACAATAGCAATTTTGTTTTCATTGGTTTCCATGGGAGGCGTCATCAACTCTGTCAGTAAAACAGTAACACAATTCATATTTTTACAAATCATTCGTATAATATAGTATAGGTTTTCATCTATGTTCTATGGTAACATTGTTGTTTTTTAATCAATTTACATTGACACCACATTTTTGCTCCAGTTATTCAAACATGTTTGTCACCTCTATTGGAATTGTACCATGAATTAGACAAGATTGTACCTGTAGATAAATGCATATAGTACAATCTCTGTTAGCCACTAGCATGGCTGTAGACTCTTGTTGTGTTATATTAACAATCAATGAAATCACTATATGTAATCTAATAGGAGCAGATTTTAGTGATTAACCCACCGAAAATGATCACACAACTCTGCAGCTCTACACAGCTTTTTAGCCTCTTTAGCATGTTGTTTTATTTCTCGTTTTTTCCTTTCAAGTTTATGGTTTGGTTCACATTTTTAAGATGGATTGCAAACACACAGTAAAAGCATTTATAGGCAATGTAAAAAGCTAAATTTAAATAAAGATATTTTTTTCATTGATAAACCAATGAGGTGGCAAAAATACATTAAAAACAATACATAAGTCTAATTATTTATAATTTTCAGTCAGGAATAGGCATTATAATTGTTTGGTGCGTTTAAAGTCAGTAAACAGTAAGCAAAACTTCCTTTAAATGTGAATTCAAATGGACAACTTAGTCCTCAAAACTGTACATTAAATGTACACATTTTCAATTATAAATAAAGACATTTGGGAAATAATTAAAAACAATTCTGGGGGATGGATCACATTTGGACCTGCCCCCCAATGTCTATATCATGGCAACACCCTTGCACAAAGCAGTCATCATGTGTATCTCTGTGTCCAGACCTCCAGTTGAAGGCTGCCGACTTGAACCAGACTCTCTCGAGGCGAGATGGAACTCCAGAGAAAAGCCTGAAGGAGATGAAGGCGGAGATCCAGGCCATGCTAGCCGAGATGAGAAAGCGACAGCTGGGAGGGAAGAAGAGCATCGCCGAGGAAGAGATGGAGTATGGACTCACTCACTCACTCACACACACACACACACACACACACACACACACACACACACACACACACACACACACACACACACACACACACACACACACACACAGGTCATTTACCTTTCTCCCACACACAAGAAAGTAGAACACACAAACACATTTCTGAGCATGCACACATGCATGATAGCAGGCAGAAAGGTGTACATTTCTTGACGAAGAGAGTGAAAATATGCCAAGAATACTAGTGTCTGGAGATGGGAAATAACTGAGCATCTTTGCTATCGAGCACTTTCTTTGCTGTTGATGAGTATTTGTCTGTATTTCTTTTCACCAGTTTTTTTTTTTTCTATTTCATTATTTTGTTTTCACTCATACCTGTATGCTAGTCATTCACCTTGTGTTTCTTAGATTGCCTTCGTCCCTGCTGGGTTTCAATCCCATTTTTCCAACTTTTTGCTTCTCGTTCCACACTGACTTTTTCTTTCACTGAACTTGCACAATGAGAAACAAATAGAAAGAGAAGAAGACAGAAGTACAATATGCATACATTTGTCCTATGGAAAAAATTTCACCTGAATATGGAAATTTGAATTTTATTTTTAGCACGCAACATCAAATATGTGTTTATTATTGATGCATACTAGGAATACAAATGAACAAGAAAAAAAACAATAACAAACACAGCAGATATCAGGTGATAACAATGGCCAAAGTCATTAAATACAAAGCAGTTGTAAAAATGTTTTTTTCTAATACTCGAGAAAATTTAGTCTACGGTATTTGTTTTTTTTTGTTTTTTTTACATAAAGAAATTAATAAAACTCAGTGGAAGCCTCAAGTTTTCAAAAAAAATGCAGCAACACACAGCAGTGTTTGCAAAATGGTTGGCTTTGAAGGGCCTTTACATTTTTTCGTTCTTTGATTTCTTTGTTCCCTTATATTTGTTGACACAGAAGAAATCAGGAGTATATATCTTCCATTGAGCAGATATTTGATCTGCTGATGTTTTAACAAAGTGTTTCTCACTGTTTTTCGCTCTAACTTTCTCTCTTTCAAGGTACGTGATGGAATTGTTAATCTACTCTCTTCATCCCTCCTTTCTCCCCCTCTTTCTGTCTGTCTCTTTCAGCAGTAAATGTTGATGAGGTCGATGAGTTAATTAAAAGTACTGTATAGCTGTAGGGGTAGAAAAGACGGAGGAATACAAAAAATGTGTAGTGAGAAGGAAAGTCACAGAGGGAGAGGACAGCCACTGACAGATGGACAGAGAGCTGTGGTGGGAGAGAATATGAGAATACGTGAGACAAAGTGTAATTGCCACTGCCACTGAATGACTTGTATGTCAGTCTGCGGTTGATTATTAGACTGAACCCTGAGGGGAGATTTTAACCAGAGCAGCAGAGAAAAAACACAAGCATCAATAAATGTTAAAGGGATGCTTCAGCAAAATGAACAAAGCTAGCAGTTACAGCTATACAAGTTTAATATGTTTCCATGTTTTATGTTTTTTCAGTATGCCATTAGTCTGAAAACTTTCTACATGCTTCAAATTTAACGTGTCATCATAACCTGTATTGTTAGATATTGAAATGTTGTAATAGTCAGTTAGATCATAGTTAAACACTCCTCCCATTTGTTTTTACTTATATAAATATATTATATTTTCCCTGCACTAGTCCCCACAGGATTCATTAAAGTTTCATCAAATCCAGTCGTTGCCTTGCATGTATCCCCTAATCTGTGTGAAATTGTCCTCTGAGTGGTGTCAACTGGAGGACACTAGTTCCTTGTTGTGTTAATTAATACTGAAGGTGAAAAATGAGGCTCATTATGGGACGCTGGCAAACATACGCTTATTAAATTGTTTTAAATATTTCCAAAGTGAGAAGACTTTCTAGAAATTCTTGTCAAAGCGAAATATAATGAGAAAAATTTGAACGAACTAAAAGCTGCATTAGAAATCCTGAAAGCCTGCGAGATGGTTCAGACAACTTCCCCATTAAACTTCACAAATTCACATGCCGTTCTTTTTTCACTGCAACACATATCTACTGCATCATTTTCATAACAGCAGTGTACTTAAGGGTTGGCTTTTGCTAGCAAAGAACTAGAAAACAACATGTCATCCGACCACATCTGAAGGTGATGATGTTTACTGCCTTACTTTAGGTTTTTTTCCCCAAGAGTACACTCTTTCTATCTCCCCTGGAACCCAGGGAGATCTGCATTTGCAATAATACTCTAAACTCTTAATAAATTAATCTGTGAAGTGCTACCAAAGCCTGTCGTTACAGACATGGGAAAGATGCAATAATGGTTTAAATCAGGGTGTAATGTCACACATTCTCTCCCAGAAGATATTCATAGTTTTGCACTCGGTCAGGGGGAACACCAGGTCTATGGTGAATAACGGTGAATAATTGAGGAAATTCCCCATTAACAAAGCGTGATGACTGTTTGAAGTTCCTTTTTGTTCTGTGTGTACTCTCTGAATAGTTGTCAGCAATCGGTATCTGTTGGATCAAACTGAGTAGATATAATTTAAAGTTATGTCTTATGATATCTTCATCAGACACACACACACACACCCACTGAAAAGGTCCATGTTTGCAGTGGTTACATTTTAGTTCTGCTTTAGTCTCGTTCTCCGCTAGTTTTATCACTTTGCCTTCATTGATATGGCCTGCCAGGCTGTGTTGAACGTTAGCACTTGTTGTCCACAAACACAATAGTGTAACAACATTTGAAATGTTTTACACTGCCACAATTTAATCCAATTTAGCCTGAGGGATCAATAGAAGAAAGTTTGTAATTTCATTCCGGCATTGTAACATTTGGTCATATGGAATAATTATTGTCTTCACACTAGCAGAGGCTCCGCCACACATCATAATAACTCCCCTCTTCTTATCTCTCTTCTCTGAATTGTCGGTTGACATAGACTAAGTAATTCCACCCATCAACTCTTGTAAGCTTTGAACAACACTGAGATAAATAATCAAAATATAAATGTATAAATTCTAATCGTTCCCTTCTTTCTTCCTCCAGACTAGCAGAGGAGTTGTACCAGAAAGTGAAGAGATTATTTGGCGAACCCTATCAGGCCACAGAAGACCTAAAAGCAGAGGTAATTAAAACTTCTAATCTTCCCTCTTTCGTCTTTTATTTCCCTAAATTAATGACATTAACTTAATGCTTCCCCTTCTGCTTCCCCAGATAAAAGAGAAGCTCTCAGACCATGAGGGGAAGCTGCAGGATGCCCAGGACCTTCTCCACTCTGCCCAGGGAAAAACAAGACAAGCTGGCAAACTGGCTGAACAAAACCAAGCTAACCTCACAACCCTGGAGGTGCAGTTACACACAAACTCATACACGGTCGGCCAGACACACATCAACATACAAGTTTTAAATATACAACCACAGTCAGAAAAAAGTGTGCTTAAATGCTATATCAATTCCATAATCATGAGAAGGATATATACTGTATATAAAAGCTGTGCAGCTATTGATCCTGGTCTGGTTTTTGCAGAGAAAGCGCTCTGCAGTGAGCAGGGTGAAAGAGGAAGCACAGGAGGTCCTTGGAGAAGGAGAACGTCTTCTGGATGAAGCAAACCAGTTTTCTGACAACATCAACAAGGAGATAGAGGTACTAATGTCAACCGAGTGGAAACCTGTAGAACCCTTGTGCTCTGTAAATCCCTCACATCATTAGTCTACTGTTGAATAATCTACCGGATATCAGCTTTAACACCACAAAAGCTCATGTGTTCATGAGAGTGGGAGAAATCTCTCTGTTTTTGACTTAGTCTCTTTGCTCTTTGTTTCATTCTACTCAATAATTGTAATGGCCTTAAATACATTATTACAACCTAAAATATTTAGCAAGGATATTACCATGGACATGGCATTTTGGCAGCAGTAAATGCACAGAAAGGGATTTGAATGTGTCAGTCAACAAGCAAAGTGAGCAGAGCCTCTGTTTTCTGTCTGTAGGACTTGGAGGAGATGGGCAGAGAGCTGGATCCTCTTCATGACCAGCTGGATGATAGAGTCGGTCACCTCACCGGTGGTTTAAGGGACGGCAGCCTGGCTAATCACGTCCACGACGCAGAGGAACACGCCAAGCAGCTGAACGAATCTGCTGCTATTTTGGATAGGTAAACTAAATCCCACTCAAGGTTGTGGGGGTGCTGGAGCCGACCCCGGCTGACATTGGGCAAAGGCAGGGTACACCCTGAACAGGTCGCCAAGCTATCACTGGGCTAATACGATCTCAGGACTGTGGGAGGAAGTCAGAGAACCCGTTTTTTCCTCTTTCGTGACCATGTACTTAATTGATTAGCTTTGGTAATATGGATCATTGATCCCAATATAATTTGCTTTTGTAGCAAGCAATGGGCAAATGGCGAAGGTTTGAGGCAAAAATAATCACATTTTAAAGACAATAATTGAATGATTACAGTTATTATTATTATTGCCTCCCAAGAAGCAAAGGTGTCAATGCAGAACATATTTTTAAAATAACAAATCAACTTGACAACTTGACTGATTTCAATAACATACATGAGGTAATACTGGTAAATAGTTTGTCTCAGGAGTTACCTTCATTTAGGTTTTTTATTACTTAAAATGTTTGTGAATAACATATCAAAATGTAAATAACAAATTCACAGCAGTTTCTCTCTTTTGTCCTCTCTCTCCTCACAGTATTTTGGCTGAAGCTAAAAATCTCTCCTTCAACGCAACAGCTGCCTTCAAGGCCTACAGCAACATTAAAGCAAATGTCGATGCAGCGGAGAAGGAGGCGAAGGCAGCCAAACAGAGGGCAAGTGAGGCACTTGCACTGGTAAGTGGAGGCGTATACCGACACACACAGAAACACATGCACACACCTTTCTCACACAATTTCTTACTTCTGTCGTATCTTTCATGCGACAGTGCTGTTGAAGTGATGAGGAAGGATGCTCCGCGGACACTGTTCTTGCTGGTATAATAAAGTTTATTACAACCAAGCAACACATGTCATGACGGACGTCTAGAGCGCCCGGAGGTCTCGAGTCGAATCTGAAAGCCCTGCCTTTCGGGCTCTTGCACCCCCTTATATAGGGTACATGTTTTTCAACATTTGGGCTGAAGTCAAGACCATGTATGGGGCTCCGTCATTCTACACCTTTGACCTTCAGCCCCTGGTATCCTGCACATCTGCTTCTTATATAGGACAAAGACACTTGGGGCCTTCGCTGTATTGTGCAAGACCTGAAAATATACCACACTTCTCTTCAGAAAGCTGATTCCTTCAGGGTTTAATGAAATGTCCTATTGTTTTCTTTATTTTATCAATTCCCTTTTCATGTTTTCCAATACTTTAACTATCAAAAGCTGAACTGTATATGTAAATTTAAACTATTAGTAATCTACCTCACACTCTCATTCACTTCATACATACTGTAAATATCAATGCATGCATTCTAGGTATCCTACGAAACTGAACTCTCACCTCAAGAGGATAGTGTGTGTATGTATATGTTCGGGCTGTGTGTGCGTGTTTGTTGGTGTGTGTCTTGCATGCAGTAAGAGTAATGTAAGCTTGGGCTCTCCATTAGTCATGGCTGAGAGATCAAAGCACTTCTCTGTCTCTCGTCTTCCTTCTTTTTATTCCCCTCTCTCTCATTCATTATCATGACCACACACACCTGAAATCTCTCCTTTCCTACCCTTTTCCTTCTTTTATTTATTACATTTTTTTAGTTTATATTGTTCATTCTCCATTTCTTTACTTTTGTCTTGGTTACATTCCTTTTCTTTGATTTTCTTTTCCCCCTTTATTCTTTCATAGTTTATTTTACTTTTATATTATTTTTCATTGTTCTGTGTGCCAACACTTTACTTTTCGACTCATCCTCCTCGTTGGCATTTATTTCACCTCTTTTTTTTTCTGTCTTTATTTTACTTTTAACTCCCTTCGGTAAATGAACAAAGGAGAAATAGCTAAAAAAGAAGGCAAAGATACAAAGAAAAAAGGGGTTGAAGTTCCAAAATTGAATGTGAAGAGAAGTAAAGTCTTCTGAATTCCTTAGAATATAATTTAGCAATGCAAAGTAGTGGCACTTTGATCTTACAGAAGGGTAGTATGCAGATCACTGCACCATTTTATGTGTCCAAAAACATGTGATTTAAATCACATGTGATGTCTAAATTATTCTGGAAACATTTTTAGTGAAGGCATGTTAAGTCACAGATTTCTTTTCTCTCTTTGTCTCTCTCTCTGTGTGTGTAGGTTTTAGATCCAGAGGTCCCAGTAAAGGAAGCAGCTAGAGGTTCCCTTCAGAAGAGCCACAGACTTCTAAACCAAGCTAAACAACTTCAAAATGATGTCAAAGGTAACCATGAGCATATAGGTGTATGTACAATATATTTCATACAGAACATAGTATATATATATATATATATACAGTGGGGGAAATAATTATTTGATCCCTTGCCGATTTTGTAAGTTTGCCCACTGACAAAGAAATGAACGATCTATAATTGTTATGGTAGGTTTATTTTAACAGTGAGAGACAGAATATAAAAAAAATAATCCAGAAAATCACATTATATAAAAGTTATAAATTGATTTGCATTTGATTGAGTGAAATAAGTATTTGAGCCCCTACCAACCAGCAAGAATTCTGGCTCCCACAGACCGGTTAGATTAGTCCTCTCACTTTAAGAAAGTACTCTGAAATTACCTGTATGAAAGACATCTGTCTCAATTCATTACCTGTATAAAAGACACCTGTCCACAGAATCAATCAATCAGATTCCAACTTCTCCACCATGGGCAAGACCAAAGAGCTGTCTAAGGACGTCGGGGCAAAGATTGTAGACCTGCACAAGGCTGGAATGGGCTACAAGACCATCGGAAAGCAGCTTGGTGGGAAGGAGACAACTGTTGGTGCGATTATTCGGAAATGGAAGAAACACAAAATGACCATCAATCGCCCTCGGTCTGGGGCTCCACGCAAGATCTGGCCTCGTGGGGTATCGATGATCATGAGAAAGGTTAGGGATCAGCCCAGAACTACACGGGAGGAACTTGTTAATGATCTCAAGACAGCTGGGACCACAGTCACCAAGAAAACCATTGGTAACACACTACGCCGTAATGGATTAAAACCCTGCAGCGCCTGCAAGGTCCCCCTGCTCAAGAAGGCACATGTACAGGCCCGTCTGAAGTTGCCAATGAACAACTGAATGATTCAGAGAAGGCTTGGGAGAAGGTAATGTGGTCAGATGAAACCAAAATCGAGCTATTTGGCATCAACTCAACTCACCATGTTTGGAGGAAGAGAAATGCTGATTATAACCCCAAGAACACCATCCCCACCATCGAGCATGGAGGTGGAAACATTATGCTTTGGGGGTGTTTCTCTGCTAAGGGGACAGGACGACTTCACCGCATCGAGGGGAGGATGGACGGGGCCATGTACCGTGAAATCTTGGGCAACAACCTCCTTCCCTCAGCCAGGACACTGAAAATGGGTCGTGGATGGGTCTTCCAGCACGACAATGACCCAAAACATACGGCCAAGGCAACAAAGGAGTGGCTCAAGAAGAAGCACATTAAGGTCATGGAGTGGCCTAGCCAGTCTCCGGACCTTAATCCCATAGAAAATCTGTGGAGGGAGCTGAAGCTTAGAGTTGCCAAGCGACAGCCTCGAAACCTTCAGGATTTGGAGAAGATCTGCAAAGAGGAGTGGACCAAAATCCCTCCTGAGATGTGTGCAAACCTGGTGACCAACTACAAGAAGCGTCTGACCTCTGTGCTTGCCAACAACGGTTCTCCACCAAGTACTGAGTCATGTTTTGTTAGGGGATTAAATACTTATTTCACTCGATCAAATGCAAATCAATTTATAACTTTTATATAATGTGATTTTCTGGATTTTTTTTTTTGATATTCTGTCTCTCAATGTTAAAATAAACCTACCATAACAATTATAGATCGTTCATTTCTTTGTCAGTGGGCAAACTTACAAAATCGGCAAGGGATCAAATAATTATTTCCCCCACTGTATATATATATATATTGTATGCAAATGACAGTATAAGCACTATTAGGACATAGGTAGGCTACTAATTGTTGTACAGCAGGCTTTAGACCACGGTCTGAGTGAATACTGATTCTGATTGGCTCTATGAAGTCCATTTATACCAGATAAAGGTACTACAGTTTAGAACTACTAAACTGTTCTGCTTTAATGATGCGGACATGTAAACGTTAGAAATAACCTTCAGGAAAAGAAAAAATGTTTTACTAATATCTAATTTACAACGAGTGTAGTCTTTCACTGCCTCATCCTCTGAACACCACAGTGTGGCGACTGTATCACATAAGGTGCAAGAAGTAGGAACACTGCCCATCTGAATTTTCTGATACTTTGTATTACATGAGTGATCGTCTTAGGCCATTCTCTATTCAACTCGCTACTTCCCACTGCGACCAACAGCCAGCTACACATTTGTTTTATGGTGTTTTTATGGTTCTTGACATTGATCTGAGGACAATGACATGGCTTAGTAGCTCATCTTTTTGTAAAACATACTGTCAAATTTTATCAACTGTTTGTAAACCGTACGCAATGTTATTCACTTTGAATCTTGCTAGCATAACGTTAGCTTTCCTGCTCAGAGCAGAGCCAAAGGGTTCTTTGAGGTTAACGTACTAGAAATATCTCCTGTTGTCAAGTTGTATCTAAGGTTTGTTCTATTAGTGAACAACTTTTCCATTTCATAAGAACCTTATGGGAGGGTAGTGATTGTTCCAGCTATTAGAAAACCCTGAGCGATATCAGGGGAACTGAGTTATGGCTTTTAAAAATATTTTTTGGGTTGGAAAATGCAATTTTTGGTCTTAATTTTATTTATTTGGCAATTGACTATGGTATAGGCGTGATATTGCCTTCGGAGGTGTCCATAATCAGGAATGAATGGACTTCACGGAGGCAACCGTCCGACTAGCAGCAGACTCTCTGTCGTACATTAATTCCTGATAATGGACACCTCGTCGGGCATCATCCCTTATGTAGACTTTAAATGGATTACAGTTCTATCATATTCATAGTGTACACAAGTCTTAAACAGTTTAACTGCTAACAATGTGATTCTTCATTTTCCTCTATGATTTGCTGTCAGTCACTCTTCCAATTAGAGAGCTGAAGGATGTGTTTTTATTAGTTGGCAGCCATGGCTTCAAATCAAACCATCATCATTGTTTGTGTGTGTGTGTGTGTGTGTGTGTGTGCGTGTGTGTAGAGAATGCAGATGGTGTGGCGGGGCTGAAGGGCAGAGTAAAAGCAGCAAGAGACAAAACCAAAGACCTGCTGAAAGCTGTCAACGGAACCATGGCAACGCTCAACGCTATCCCCAACGGTATGACTGCACAAATACACAGTGTGTGTGTGTGTGTGTGTGTGTGTGTGTGTGTGTGTTGTGTGTGTGTGTGTGTGTGTGTGTGTGTGTGTGTGTGTGTGTGTGTGTGTGTGTGTGTGTGTGTGTGTGTGTGTGTGTGTGTGTGTGTGCGTAGGAGCGAGAAAAAGAGAGAGTGGATCAATAACGCTGTGCTGATAGAGGTCAGTTGCTCTGGTAAACTCAAATTGACACATGTCAGTACTCACAGACACACAGACATACACTGCAGTGATAGTGAAGTTGTTGAGGCGCAGTAATGCACATGGTTGCTTTTGGATCAACACTCGGAAAACTGTTTAATGCAGCTACTACAAAGTGTAAAATGGGATGACCCAGAGGTCAACAAAGCTTATTTAATTCTAATTCAAATCGATGTGAGTGAGTGAACACAATACCGTTACATGTCACGGTCAGATTGCTAAAAACTAAATGGTTATCAGTCGGATTTTCACAGGATCTACCAGACCCAGTAACAAATGTCAGCAGTGATTATTTGCGTGTATATGTGATGGGTGAAGAGCTTCAATCATAAACACCATGATCTTCTACCACACAAAAAAAGTTTGGTATTCATGGTTGTAAATCGACAGGACTCATATGAAGGGGGCAAAGAGTTGCTCTAAAGTCAGGGTTCACTTGCCAATAAAGACAAAATTTTACTGAGATTTAGTGACCTTTATGCGCTCTCTCTACTACAAGGTCCCAATGTCAGCTGTGTTTCAGGAGTCAGCAGGATAGTCTTAGCTATGGTGTTAGACAAATGATAGAACATTGCGAAATCTGTGTGCGTGAATAAATATATAACAAATGAAAACTGAAGATACAGCAAATCCCACACTACATACTAATATCATAAACTATAAACTAAACTGATCTGAATAGTATACTATTTTGACAATAAATATACAAATAAATAATGGACTTTTCCATTTTGTAACAGGAAGAGGATAATATACTAGTTCGGTGTCCACCAATGGCAATTAAACAGCAACTTTCAAAACTTGTTTTTTGTAATGTGATTCTCTTTCTGCCAACAACAATTTGTTCTAAAAAAATCCAATGTGAGTTTCTCTTCTATTTCTGTTGGACATTAGGGCAATAAATTAAAAAAAAAAAAAATCTTAAAAAAAGTTTAGAGAAACATTGAATAAGACTAATTATGTAGTATGGACCTGTGTGTGGATCTGTCTGTGTAAATGTGTGCAATGCCAGTTCAAAATGGTTTATAATTACAGTCTGATTACTGCTGAGTTTGAGCCACTTCATGCCTCCAAATGTGACCTTGTGTTTCTTGTCTTAATATAAAATTAAACAATATAATCAGCTCAGGTTTAAGGTCGCACTAATCAATTCAAGTATTAAAAAAAAAATTGCTTCCATCATATTTACATTTTTACTGGACAACATATCACAAAAATCCATCCATTGATTCCAACTCAGAAATGCTCTGCCACTGAATAATGTAGTCAATTTGTAAAGCTTGTATGTTTCTGTTCGTTACATTCTTTTTGACAGACACAGCAGCTAAACTAGCCGCCACAAAGGCTGTAGCAGCAGATGCTAACGCCACGGCCATAGACGTCCTGGAGCGTCTTGGGGATTTGAACCTGCAACTCCATGGGCTACAGAGAAACTACACCGAGCTGGAAGACACTGTCAATGCAGCCAATCAGATGATCCAGGACCCAGAAAAAAACAGTAAAGTTCTTCACTATTGGCTGGTTACATAATAACATTATAATAAGTAAAAGCAACGGGGAAATCTTGGGTTTTAAATATTCCAGTTAATCTTTTAGTGGCAAGTTCAGCAATGATAAAGACTTTCTTTTTGATTGGCTAATTAAATATTAACCATTATGATAAGTCACTAAGAACTATTACTGCTATTACAATTGTGTGTAGAAATGATTTGCTATTGAACTTCTTTTGTGTGAAAACATTGGTTTATTTCCTGTTTATCCATTACTTACTTAACTTGATGTTTTACCTCCTAAAAATTGTAGTTTCACAATCAAAGTAATAACAAAAACTTGAAACTCACTGCCTTGTGGAAGATTTTTAAATGCTGCTTTTTAACTTTTGACTTTTTTGTGGGGGGATTGTCTCAAAGCTACATACATTGGTGAAATCAACCGAAAACTGACATTTGGTTTCTTTGTCTCTCTGTCTTTTTTCAATCCCTACAGCCATCAGTATGTATATTTCAATTCCCTTAGTATAATCACTTCTTGTTATAAGTGGTGCACCAATACTATGCTGTAATAACCAAATAATGATTAGAGTTATGTTAACTACCTCTTAGAACAAATTTCTAGGCATTTGTTGGCTTTCCCTGTGAATCATTTGTCTGGACATTTTTAATCAACAGTAAAACACATTTTCATCAACAGCATTGTGATAATGGGGTGTTTTGGGCCAGATCAATGACAAACTTATCTGATATCAACAACAGTATCGGTGCACCACCCATTAGTTTTATGACCATCTTTAATAGCTGTACAATAAACAGTAGTTGCTTCTAATAATGCCTCCGTTACGTTCTGCTCTGGGCCGCTCGAGCATGACAGCTTTGCACACTGCAAAGCATGGAACTCTCTTTTTATTTCCATCTCTCTTTCTTAATTTCTGTCTTTTGCAGTTTCAAGCCTATTTGTGATTTTAAATTATATAAAAGAAAGGTTCTCTTTGAATGCTGAGCTACACTAATTATTCGGCTCTCACTGGCTTCTCCATCTTTTTCACTCTTCCTCCATATTTCTCCTCCTTCTTTGAGCAATATTGGTGATTTCCACAGCTGCTATCATTTCATGCTGTCTCAGCTGCAATGCTCTGTATAGTGTTTATGATAAAGACTACTGTACTTCTCTGTATCACTACTCTACTTTTATCTCTCTCCCCTTAGTCCACGCTGCAGGAGCTAAAGTGAAGGATTTAGAGGATGAAGCTGACAGGCTCTTGGAGAAGCTGCAGCCAATCAAAAAGCTGCAGGACAATTTAAGGCGAAACATCTCACAAATCAAGGAACTGATCAACCAAGCTAGGAAACAAGCTAACTCAGTAAGTTGTCAACACACTGTGCAACTGTCAGCCTTACATACTTAAAGAGAGTTTAAGTGTATGAAGACACAATCATGTCCTCAGCAACAGTTTTACAATCATTTACTAAGATTTAATGGTCATGAATATCTGTAAATTAACTTTGTATTACCTTGTATTGTATAATGTAGTTCATGAATTTAAGCTATTTTTTTTGTGTATTATTTATGCTGTATTTCAGTGCAGTTTAACGTTGGTAATTTCATTGTAAAAGTTAAAAGTGGCTATCCATTCTACTTTTCTCGCTAAACTATGTTTTCCAGTACAGTAATTTAAGGCTTCTTTTTACGATATGAGGTATACGTTTAGTACCAAATACTTAATTTTAGTGTCTATTGTCTTCACGTTAAAAAAGTCAGTTTGAGTCACAATGCCAACGTTTGCAAAATATCAGTAAGGTTTACCACAAAAATAAGAAAGCTGTGGATATTTTGTCATTTCTCTTCTTTTTCTTCCTCTTTCCAGATCAAAGTTTCAGTGGCATCAGGTGGTGACTGTCTCCGTAGTTATCGCCCTGATATCAGGAAAGGGAGGTACAATACCATCATCCTTAATGTTAAAACCAAGACACCTGATAACCTGCTCTTCTACCTGGGATCAGCCAAATATGTAAGTATGCGATTTCCAGTATATAGCACAAATTAGTTACAATACAAAAAATTCTCTATTAGGAAATATCTCTGTCATTGCTTTGTAGCTATTTTCTGGAGGCTTATCTTAACCTCAATTAAAACCTGAGGAGCATTATGTCTGGATTTTAACCGTTCTCTTAGAACACGAATCAGCTTTTTCTTTTATCTGGCCAAAATATTAGAAATGTTTGTAAAAAGCAGAGGGCTGTCAAGAGTTGGTCCTCAAAAATATAGATAACGTCCTTACCAAAACTTGTGATATATCATCTATGTACAGTAGAGACCTGAAGCTAATAATTGAAAGAGTTGTATTTGCATGATAAAACCATGATAGTAAACCTCATTAAGTCTGTTTGGTTGACTTATCTGTCTTTATGGCTCTGGGGGAAATAATGATCAAACTATATATGGCTCTCGTATTACTGCAAACAAAATAGAAAATTCAGTTGACACTTTGACATTTTTTAAATGTTTCTTATTAAAGCATAAATCATATTTAATAAAAGGTTGAGGGCTTGTATATTGTGGAGCATTTATCATACTTGAAAATGTTACAAAAGTGTGCACCTACATAAACCCACTCAGAAGTATACATACACAGAGAGGAGCACACACTTGTGTTCCCTTCTCTCAGCCCCACACACACACACACACACCCTACACACACTCTCAGAGTAATTTGTCTAATATGAGAATAATTAATACTTCTTGACACATACTCACTAACACCCCTATAAACATAGCATACTGCTGTTTTAAGGTACCACTGATAATCCCTAAGTGTGCATATGGGTGGATTTGTGTTTATGCATAGGTGTGTGTGTGTGTCCTAAGGAGCAGCTGCAATTAACAACAAGTTTATGTTGCTATCTGCTTTAGCCTGATTTCCCCTGAGAAATCACTGCTTTGCTTCATCTGACTGGGAAGTCTTGAACGCGCATGCAAGAGTGTGTTTGTGTGTGTGTCTCTCACTAATATTCTCTAATAGGGAAGAATTCAGTATGAATAGCAATGCTCTGTTTGTGTGTGTGTGTGTGTGTGTGTGTGCGCACACCTCTACCACTTCACTAATAGTGTGTAATGCCAGTTGAATAATAACGATGCAGCCCTGTGATCTGTGCTAATGAATAATCGCCATTACCCTAGAGAGACCAGAAAGATAAGTGTGTGTAGTTATCTGTGCGTATATGTGTGTCAATTGTGTCTTCAAATGTGACTCCCTAATAATCTCTTAATTGTGCATAATACTATATGAATAATAATGTCTGTGTGTGACTGTCTACTTCAGAGACAATATCCAGATGAGAGCATATGCTAAAAATTACCTTATTCATTTTTTGGGGCTCATACATAAGTAATCCAACCATTAATCAAAATACAGTAAGATCCTGTGAAAATCCACTTATAGAGACAGATGGAGAAAACTTCAGCCTTTGTAACCTCAGAATAGACCAGAGCTGGGTGTGAAGTCCCTACACCATTCACTCATTCACTATTCCCTGCATGATAAATACTCCATAGGGTTCTCTGTTGTTGGTAATCAATTGAGATTTTGGATATCTATTAATCATCATAATTTCGCATCACTGACGACAGTGTTACATAACTCATGTGTTCTCTCATCTCAGGAGCAAACGCAAGAGTTGCATTATACAAATTCCGCCTAAAGAAAACAAGAAATTATTATGTATTTTTTTATTTATTGCATTATATAAAGGGAATATTCCCCAAACCGTTGTTTGCTTGGCTGGATACAGACTGTACGCACACCTGATGGCCAGAGGTGTATCTGATGACCTCTGGTTGAGATTTGTGAGGTCTGATGATCAGTATTTATATCTTGCCTGAAGTAAAACTTAAACTTGGCATGTTTTATCTGCTATTTGATTACAGAGCAGTCATTTATGAAGCCCATTAATGTCGGACTAATAAAGCTGGGAGACAACCAGGGGTTAAAATGGGATTTGTCATGTGGGGAAACTCTAACAGCCGATCCACATACAAAGAAAGCGTTTTTTAGAAGCCTATTTGTTCCTCGCTTCCATTTTATTAAATGTATCACCAGGTTAGGGGGGCCAGGATTTATATTAAGGAGGCGCTGATCCCCCTTGAAACCGCAGTAGCTCTGTTCGAGACCCCCCACGTTATTTTAAGCTTTAAGTCTATTTTTGTTGCGTCAAGTGATGCGTGATCTGCATATACAGCTGTTCAAATCACACAAATATCCTGTTGTAAATGTGATTTGTGTTTCACCACTGGCAGATTCCCCTCACTCGTCTTTATTTCTCTCTCTCCTCCTCCTCCTCCTCCTCCTCTCTCTTTCCTCTCTCACTTCAATCCCTTGATGACATGATGACTTATCACAAGCAATATATTGCACAATGCCATATTTCAAAAACAGATTGTATACAGTACATTGAGCATATATCTTCTGTGTGTCTCAGGTTGATTTCCTTGCCTTAGAGATGCGTAAGGGGAAGGTGAATTTCCTCTGGGACGTGGGTTCAGGTGTGGGGAGGGTGGAATATCCTCATCACACCATCCATGATGGGAATTGGCACAGAATAGAGGCGTCTCGGTAGGAAGTTAGCACACACACACACGCACACATACATGCACGTGCTTTGTCTCTGACATATAAACAGTGTTTTTCATTCAAACTGGCTTCCAAAGCCAACACTGATGTTGGCTTCAGCACAAAGAATACTGAGATCCAATGTTTCACCTTGGAAAGCCAGGAATGTTGATCCTAATGATGATACACTGATCTCGCACTTGCATTATAATCAGACATACATACATATGCATAACATGCAAATTGAACTTACAATGTTAGAAATTGGCATTACAAAGGCGCTCAATTGTAGATCAGATACATGCAAATGTATAGCACGAACTGTATCTCCAGGTCCCAATCTGATAAACATCAACAACCTATTAGTAAGAAACAGACATCGTATTTATCAACTTTATTATTTATCTATAAATATTTTTTACATTAAAAAATTATAAGAAAGCCCTTTTCATTGCAAACTCTCCAGACTTAAACATTTATTAATATTATTAATTTTGTATTATTATTTTGTGGTGTGGAACTGATGTTCAATATCAATTATTTCATAAAAAAGACTGATATATTTACCTAACCTTCACTATAAACTAAACCAACCATCAGCAACCAATAGAGTCAGCAAACATAACCCAACAACCATCATTTCATTCATGCTCTGGTGGAAAACATGTTGTTTCACTTGGGAAATGCAGCCTTGACAGTGTGGCACATCATTACATAGATACAGTGTAATCTGGTGGATCTAGTTTTTCTCTGTGAAAGCTAAATTGGTGCTGTATACAGACCATCCAACACCAGAGCCATTCACACCAGGCAGACGTCCCACCTGCATCATGTATTACAATGTAAGAGATTTCCCAAATGTGTTTTCCAGTGGATCACACAAACTATAAGTCTTAAAAATGTTCCCCTACTCGACAGAGAAATGCTGTTCCTGCTTTGAAAACACTCCAAGGTGGGATATTAATTTCACTTTACAGCTCTGAGGTTCCACTGCTACAAAACTGGCTCCACTACGCATTTCTATCATTCATCTTTAGCACCAAGAGTTCATAAAAACTGATTCCAAGTGGCTCCAACGTCTTCAGTCATTGTAAATGTCTTTCAGGAAATATAGAATGGCAAACAAAGTGACATCAAACCCGCTCTGTCTTTCTCCTTCTCTATGTCTACAGTAATGGGTTGAATGGCACCATATCAGTATATCCTCTAGAAGGCTCTATGGCTGGTATGATGCCGACCCCAGCCAGTGCCAACTCGCCAACAGCCTTCACCATCTTGGACGTTGACCAGAATGCCTACCTGTTTGTAGGAGGAATACTCGGCACTGTCAAGGTATGCCTGTCTCTGTCTGTGTGAAACAACATCAAGAAACCTTTCCGCCGATCTCATTATCTTCCTCCTTCTATCTTTTTAGAAAGCAGATGCAGTACGGACGACAGCGTTCACCGGCTGCATGGGGGAGACCTTCTTGGATGGTAAACCTATTGGACTGTGGAACTACAGAGAGAGACAGGGAGACTGTAAAGGATGTGCTGTCAGGTATACAAACACTTATTCATAAAGTTTTTCATATTTGATATATGCTGATGATATATATGAGGAAAGACAGAGAGAATGGAATAAAAACAGGCCACTTCATCATCTTTGTTACTTTGCAATTTATATTTGACATCTCCAACCCCTTTGACAGTTGGATGAGAAACAAAGCAATAGTAAAATGGATAATTTCTATCTGTTTTTTTAGCCCGCAGCGTTCAGATGGTGAGGGGATAGTTCAGCTGGATGGTGAGGGCTACGCAGCAGTGGGACGACCCACCAGGTGGAACCCCAATGTGTCCTCCGTGACCTTTAAGTTCCGCACATTTTCTTCTGAATCCCTGCTCATGTATTTGGCCACTGAAGACATGGTACGTATGAAACATAGTGAAAGGGGATGAAACCCAAATGATTATAACCCATGTAAATATCAGAACTGATAGTAAGGACTAACTAATATTTTAAAGGTACCATCTTTACTCGACGACTGATGTAGAATCACTATGAATAATTTAAGTTCGATAGTGTCACATTTTAGTACAACAAATAGTACAACAAAGTATGATAAAGACACAAAGAGGTTTTAGTGTCCCTGTCGTATGAGCTGACATGTTTACAAAGACAACACGCTGCAGAAAGAGAAATATTTGGAAAGCAATGTCTTGATGTGCTCTTATAATGTGAAATCTGTAATGTGTAATAATATTTTAGCCACAGTTTAGAAAGCTCTTCAGCCTGTTGGGTAATAAGAGAATTAACCCCTGCAATACATGTATGAATACATTAAAATAAGGACATACTGTTTTAGCCTGTTGCTTTAAAACAGTTATTGGATTCTTGTTGGATTTGAAATGTCTTACAAGACTTTCCCCCTGATGTCTCTGTAGAAGGACTTCATGTCCCTGGAACTGTCAGAGGGCAAGGTGAAGGTGAACTTTGACCTTGGGTCAGGAGTTGGCAGTGCCATATCAGCTAACCGCCACAATGATGGGCACTGGAAATCCC
Organism: Anoplopoma fimbria; assembly: GCF_027596085.1. Classification (NCBI taxonomy): domain Eukaryota; kingdom Metazoa; phylum Chordata; class Actinopteri; order Perciformes; family Anoplopomatidae; genus Anoplopoma; species Anoplopoma fimbria. Next base: position 14,048,226 of record NC_072466.1, read on the forward strand.
TCACCATGTCAAGAAACAAGAAAAAAGGTACACACAGCAGCAACAATCTACACAAGGCCACGATACAGTTGACAAGACAGGACAAGAACAGTATGAATGAGATTTAATAATCAGAAACAAAGACTCTAAACTACAATAGACACATTAGACTAAACTAGTTTATTAGTCTAGATTACAGAAAAATATAAGTATTTATCTTTGTTTAAACAGGTAGTCTCATTAAGAGGAACATACTTATGATTGACATACACAAGACATTGGTTCCACATGAGAGAAAACTATTACAAGTTGCATTCAAAATATGTATACATATAATAATTTAAAAAAGATTTCAATTTAAAAGTATTTCATCTCTGTCAGCCTGTTCCGTTGTTATTTTTTGTCTGTTTAACTCTGTACAAAGCCACGGTGAGCGTTGTGGACATCGACAGTGGTGCTGAGGAAAAGATAGTGGCCTCATCTCAGGGCTCAGCTACTGGTCTGAACCTCAGGGAACACCAGAAGATCTATTTTGGAGGGCTGCCTACCATTGGAAACTACAGGTACAAACACACACATGGTTGTAACACATTCATGTGCACATTTAGACAGTTGCATATACTGTACGTGTATTTAAGGGCCGTAATATGTTATCTATATTTGATATATTTCATTCATAGTGAAGACAGGATTGTTCTTTTTTTTTAAGATAATGCAGATGAAGGAAGTTTTTCTTATTTATATGTAATGACATTTTTAACTAATTTCTCCCAATTAAAATTGTCTTTGACACTTCATTGCTGTTAAATTAAGATACTTAGGCTGTTTTTACAAACTCTTTACACATATTTAAGTCTGTCAATAAACAATCTATGTGGCAGAAGGTTGTGTAGAAAAAACTTCAGTTTGGATGAGTCATTAGTAAGAAACTGTGTTTGTGAAGTGTGCTAATGCTTTGATATTATATTTTGTCTTAACAGCATGACAGCCAGGTAAATAAATACATGTTATAATCAGTCTATTGTGATTTATATTGCCTTCTGCATGTAGCTAGCCATGCTGATGACGCTTTACAGTTCAAAGTAAATGTTTATGTGTGTTTGTTTGTGTCTTGGCTTTACATCTGAGGGCTCCTCCAGACGGCAGCAGCAAATCACTTTCTCTGTGCTTTATTCATCTGAATTTGATGTTTGTATGTTCAGAAGCATTTACCTGGAACACATTTATGACTCTGCCTTACTTGAGTCATTTCCATAAAAGTATTAAAATTGTATTTAAGACGCAAATCAGAGTGTTTTTGTGTGGCACTGCAAGCAACTGTTTTTGCTGGGCTGAAAAGATACAGTCCGAATTCACTGAAAACAATACAAAGCTGCATTAGATTTGTTTTCCTTTTCTCTTGCATTATATGCAACCTGGACAATACCTGACATAAAATGTACATGAAATATGCTAAAAACTGATAAATATTATAAATTCTGCTTTATTAATATGGACACGCGGCCTATTACAACTTGACTTATAAAAAAGGAACTTCCAAGCGTCACTCTGCTTCTGCATACCTGATGCAATAGCTTCACTGCTGCAGCAACTCTGCTTTTTTTATTAATTGTTTTACACTACTGAGAGACATGAAATGCCATGAATTTTGAAATTTCTTTCTTCGCTGTATGTACTTTTATTAAAACTATCATAATATCTTTATAGGTCAGAGGTCACTTTGAAGCGGTATGCTGGCTGTCTTCGGGAGATTGAAGTCTCCACGACTCCATATAGTCTCCTCAGCAGTTCAGATTATACTGGGGTCACTAAAGGATGTAATGTAGAGGTAAGAGTTTCTACAGCTATTCAGTATATTTAAACTCTCCCTTAGATTCTATTACAGAGGTATGACTGTCTAATGCATGTAACATAGAAATATAAATCTGCAGCGCAGTATTTGCAGAATCTGCTAAAACCTATAATAGTGTTAAGATTGTCTACTTATATTGTTACAATTTAGTTATATTGTTTCCTTTGTACATAACTTTATTCAGGAAGTAGAAGGGTTTTCCTGTAAGTCATAAAATGAAAAGAAAGAAATAGTGAGAAAGAGGGAAGGTTAGAAATGTAATGAGCAGTTCAAACTTTTTAATTAATTTTTCTTTTAGATGTGAATAATCACAATATTCCAAACATATACGTAGTTCCTCAATTGCCTTTTACATCGGCATTGGAGATTTGAATGAGATAAAAGGCATTCATCATGATTTCTATAGACTAGTGCCATTCATTCGTATAAACATGCCATGGCTGCAGAGTGTATAAAGACTGTACAGGGGATTATAAAGGCCCGGGGTTGAGTGTATGCAGAGTGAAGGTCTTTCTCTCTAATCCATCCTTTTTTCTTCCTTCACCACTATGCAATGCTACAAAGATGAGTTTCTGCCAGTGTGTGTGGGTGTGTATGTGTGTCTGTGTTTTAGTGAGTATTTTCACTTTGAAACCACAGTCAAAATAATGAGAAGTGTCTACATTGGTCACAGTGCATTGGTAAAACAGCATGCATCTAAAAGTTGTCTCACGCACTGTTAGAGCTAATCCTTGACTTAAATCTCTGAGGGTATTTAGATAGACATACATTTTTATTTTTTTATTATTTTTCACTACTTTAGCTTTTAAAATCCTTGTTTTACTTTTCCACTGCGATTTATAAAATGTAGGACTGCACAATTCTTCTATTCACTGATGTATACTGAAATACTTGTAATTTTCTCCTTCTCACAGAACCTGTATACAGTCAGTTTCTCTAAGCCAGGATACATGGAGCTGGGTGGTCTGTCGCTGGCGGTTGGCACAGAGATCAGCCTGTCATTCAGCACTCTGGCAGACACCGGGACCATAATGCTGGCAGTAGGCGGAGCTTCACCACTTAATCAAAAGGTTCGGTTTCATATAATTTGTTAATTTCAGCTGTTTTTCACTTTCTTAATGCCTTATTTGAAAGGCCCATAATTTCTTAACAATTCTAGAAAGAATCATGAAAAAAACTTTGTGATTATGTAGAAATTAAAGAGAAATAGGAATTTCTTTGAATGATCAATTTAAAACCAAATTAAGTAACCAAACCCCAAAAATGTAATCTTTAATCTTTATGTTGAATAGTATGGTTAAAATATTTTTTGTTTCTGGGTCTGGGAACAGTGGAAGTAATTGAAACTGATCATTTGGAAGTTTATAAAATGAACACTTATTAATATTATATATATATCAAATACTTATAAATAACGGTTCGGTAGGAATCCCTTTGTTGGAAACTTAATGGGACCTGTAAAACAACAAAGCATTAATCCATTTATTCTCCCATTTTCTTAAAATCTTTCCACCACAGGCCCGAAACACTAACCTCCTCAGCTCCAAGAGGAGACGCAGACAGTCGGTAGAGGTGGGTTCAACACATGGATGAACTCATACACACACAAATGCTGTACCCCTTTACCTAATGACGTTTTCATAAGTGCATATTAATGAGATTTGCATATTTTGGCAACTGGGCTAATTGGATTCTCTTTTATTAAACACACATACATACACACACACACATTTCTCATTGAAAGATACATATAGTAGCTGTCGTAGCTTTTAGCTGACCATGCAAGCATTCACACACACACACACACACACACACACACACACACACACACACACACACACACACACACACACACATACACTCATACGTGCACACAAGCACTCTTTCTTTAAGTGAATGGAGTTTCCATGAGTGCATATTAATGAGATTTGAGTTTGTTGGCAGCTTTGCTGATTAGATTGTCTTACGGCTAAAAACATTCCCACACATATATACACACACACTTGCTGACTCACACACACGCTTAAAGTCCCTGTACTGATACAGCCCTCTTTCATCCTAATCACTGATAAATAAACAAATCCAGTCCTTTATCTCTGCTGGAAATGGCGTGTATTTGATGTGTAAGTATTGAGTTTGCACACGCATTCATTTTTCACAGGCATACAAATGTGTGTGTATGTCTGTGTTTAAGTCTGTGTTGTTACCGGTTTCAATGTTTGTGTGTGTGCACGCATGTTTAAGCATAAGTGTGTGTGTGTGTGTATGTCACATTGGTATGACGGTATTGCTCACATTAATGCCAAATTTAATGTGTATGTAGGTTTATTTGAGTGTGTGTGTGTGAGAGAGAGAGAGAGGACAGAGGGTTACCTCTAGCTTATCCATCATCACTGGTTGTTGGGCGCATTAATCTATTTTTACTAACTATGCTGGCAGGCAGGGCGTGTGTGTGCATGCATGTGGTTGTGTGTGTGCGGAGAAAGGTTAAGCGAGGTTAAAAACACCATCAACTCAACTTGGCCCTGACTAATGGATGTTTTAGAGAGGGACAGAGAAACAGGAGAGAGGGAGAAGGGGACAGGAGACAAAGGATGGAGGGATAGCGGAGGGAGATTTAGAGGTGAACAGAAGGAGAGAGGGGGAAGAGCAGAACCGGAAAGAAGAGAAATTATACGAAGGGGGAGGAGAGAGGAGCAGGGGAGAAATGATGGGGGGAGTTGATTTTAGACGGAGAGAATGGTCACAGAGAGGATAAATGGAGAAGAAAAGGAGGAAGAAGCTTAGTGCAGAATAAGGGGAGATAAAGAGAGTGTAGTTAGACGAGGGAGTAAGAAGGAAAGAGAGAGTACGGATGATTTAAAAAAAAAAACATACAGCTTGACCTTTCACAATATATATTTCACAAATCTGGGGCATTTTTGCCTAAATAAAGGGCTTACAATGAAGACATTAGATTGCTTCATAAAAATGTAACAAACACCAAACACCCTGCATCCCCCTGTCTGTATTCTAAACACAGTTTCTCTCTGCTTTACTTGTACAACCTTGCACCAAAATTGGCTCACACATGAAACCCAAAATATGATCATACATGTAAAACTTCAAAAGCTGAGAGAATTGAAAAATACTGAAAGTAGAAGAGACGTGTGTGTGTCCGTGTATGTTTTATGTGTGAATGTTTTTACATATTTTTCTTATGAGTGTGTAGGTCTTTCCATGCGTGTTAGCTACACCGCTCTGTTGCGTATTATTTCATGATTGTGCGTCTACATGTCTGTACGGGTGTGTCTGCGTGTATCTGTCCGCTGTGTGAGTTCATCTGTGATAGTCTGCCTTTGTCTGTATGTGTGACATGTGTCTGCGTCCGTGCACCTGTGTGTGTGTGTGTGTGTGTGTGTGTGTGTGTGTGTGTGTGTGTGTGTTTGTATCTCTGTAAGTGTGTCTGTGCGAGGCAGCGCTGCGAGAGGCATGTTGTAGCTACATCTCAGTTCAATTTGTCCCCGACCTCAAATTGAAATTCCATTTTCAGGTGGTAAATTGTCTCCCACTTCGCCCTCTGGCACACAGTGAATTAAAATTCAAATTAGCCTGACCCTGCACCGCTGCTCTCTAGCACCTCTCTGTCTGTCTCCCTCTTTCTCTCTCTACCCATCTCTATCTCGCTCGCTGTTTTGCTCTCTGCCCTCTCATCTCTTCCCCCTATTATCCTCTCCTCTCTGTTCCTCTCATCTCTTGTTATCCTTTCCTCCCCACTCTCCTCTCCACTCCTCTCCTACCTCTCTTATTTCCCCACAATTTCTCTCTATAAACCCCCTCACCTCTCCCTACTCATCTCCCCTTTCGCCTTTTGACTTCTCTTTAATCCCCAGTCTCTCCTCCCTCCTGTTTGTCATTTTTCCTCTCTTCACTTTCTTCTGCCTTGTCCTTCCTTTCTCCTCCTCTCCTCTTCCCGACAAACATTTAAAGAATTAAAACATGAGGTGGTTAAATGTAATCCAAGTTGTATATGTTATATTCAAAGTGAGGTGTAAACCATAGGAAAAATTCTTAATGGAACCGTTTCGATCAGATGACCTTTGAATATTTAGATCCTTATTTCATGAATTTATGCAGGTAGCAACTACTGGGTTTTTTTTAATTCGGATGTTTTTCCAGACATTTGGTTTTTGTTTGGTAGTATTAAAGTATTATTTATGATTTTTTTAAGAAGTTCCACTTACTAGCTTTTTTTTCAGACATTTATTCTATCTTAAAGACAGCTGAATGCTTTTGAAAAAATATATTTATATATTTTACTAATATTTGATAGATTTGTTTGGTCAGAGTTCAACGTCAAACTGAAGTTATTCAGTCTTTTCTAGGAAGCAATCTTTAATCTGATTCTTTTTGGCAATTCTATTCATGATTTTGTAATTGCATTTTTCTTTACTTCTGACCTTGTGACACTTTTTTGTCAGTTTTATGTTTTTATTAAGTAACACAGTGATTTTATTACTGCTTACCTCTGCCAGGAAACTCTTGAAAAGACCTTTCTTATCTCAACAATGGTTGGTCTTTGTCAAATAAAGGTTACATTTAAAAAACAAATACACCCCACCCATTAGATTCCTGCTTAACATCAACATTTCCTCTCATTTGCTTTTAGTTTCCTTCATAATTCTCACTTGCTTATTTTCATTTGCCATTGTTGAGGTCATAATCTATCTCATATTTCCTCTAGCCTTTTCAATGAATAATGTTGGATATATTGGCTTTTTAGATGGTGTATACTGTGTATGTAAAGAAGTTGGTATGTCGTGAAATTCAAAGCCCTTCTCTCGTACATCAGCCTTAACTTTACCTCCTACATTTCATCTGCAGCTCTGGGTCTTGAGAGTAGTATGGATTTACAAATTTCCACAGATAATAAAGTTTATCTCACTCTCCTGCAGCCCTACCTTTCAGTCTTGCTGAACAAAGGCTCTCTGGAGGTCTTGTTGTTTACCGGCAGCCACAGTCCGCGTCGTGTCATCAGACGACCAGAGCAAGGCATACTGAATGATGGGAGAGAGCACTCGCTGCGCATAGAGAGGCTACCTGGCAGGTTGGTGTTTGTGTGTCTGTTCAGGCTTTGTTGATGTTCCTACCTGTGCAACAGAATTTATGTCGCTGTTGAAGATTGGCTTTTACGCTGCATAATCAATTTGATACTCCCTGTGTGTTTGTCTGTGGGTGTTTTCCACCAGATCTTTTGCAGTTCAGGTGGATGAGGAGGCCAAGAGGGAGGCAGCGCTTCCCAACGACCAGCCAGTGAGCCTGCAGCGCATCTTCCTCGGTGGTATTCCTGCAGAAGTACAGCAGACCTCCAACGTCCCATTCCAGGGATGTATATGGAACCTCATGGTCAACGCTGTGTACGTAACATCTCATCTATTTATGCAATCCGATTTATTTAAACACAGGGTTTTTCTTCAACGTAGAATATGAAATAATATAACATAATATATTGCTCTTCTCATTGAATTAAAATGTACAGTATGTTCTTTGGTGTGCTTTGGTATTTTTCTTTTTTGAAGTACCAGTATTGGAACCCAGAAGAAAAGTTCAAGTTCTTATTCATCTTATGCACAACAACTACATTGAAGCAGTTGTTGGCAACAATCCTTATTGCATATGTATAAAAAAAGAAAAAGAACCATGCAAGTAAAAACAAAATGAGACTATAAACATAAATTAGTGCAAGTTAATGTAAGAGACAAAATATAACAAAAAATACACTCATAACAATAAGGCAAATAAAATAATATGAATAAGACATGAATTGCAAATGAATAAAACTCACTTTGAAACAGTGACTGAACCTGGCCACTTCCTTTAGCAAGGATCTGGTAACATAACTGGATCATTTTTTTCCCATCAGAACCAATCATGTTTAGTGTTATGATCTGATTAAATAACTAAAGCTATTTTTTTATTATTGTGATACATCCACAAAGTAATGTGGTTATGACATCACAAGATACATAGGGAGCAAAAGAACAGAGTCAACTTTTGATTAATCTTTGATTTCTAATTATCTGCCCCAGCTTTCCACCATGTTAAATACTGACACAGACAAAAATTACCAATTTACTTTACTTCAGTAAACTCAAACTGTTCACCTTAAAGGCACTGCATTTATATTTGTGCTTCAAACAGGGCAGTGTTCCCTCATTGCCCAAATGTTTACCCAATATTGTTTCCTGGCAGTGGAAGACAGACATAATTTTGACCTCATACACTGCTGGGTTAAAGTGTTGTTAATATGATTTCAGGAGGTCATGATGATGCTGTTGAGCATTATGATGATAAAGTCAGTGTCTCTTTCTGCCTGAACAGCAGTAATAGAGCTGTCCAACATCATAAACATACTCATAAATCAAATTACACCCCTCTCTCATCTTTGTGTGTTTATGATTTTGTCTGTTTACCTCATTTCACCCCTATCACCCCAACGCTATAACTTCTGCCTAATATACATCTGACTGTTTGTCAGTGAGTCTTCATCATTCTTTTATACATTTTCTTGGAGCCTACAGTAAAATGTAATGAGTATATAATACTGTTAAGTTAATTTGTCTTGAATAACTCTTACCATTCTTCCTTTTTCTAGCGCTTTCATGATCATACGGTGGAAATAGGAACCTTGTCAGGGAGTGTATTGTGCTCCTGACCCTTGAGCTTGTTCAGACTACACACAAAACATTTTTTAGAGGCACTTTGCTTAAATACAAAGTTTATGGAAGCACAAATAAATGCAAATTTGCTCTAGTTGACACACATTTTCACTCCCAAAATCTACTACTCCTGTCAATGGCCGGCCTGAAGGATCAATGTTACAGATATATCTGTACATGTTGTGTTCAGCTTAACTGCTTTGGCCTAGTGCATGGGCTGGGTTCTGAAATTCATCACTTTAAAGTTTCTTTAAATATTTATCAAGTACTTTTCCAAATATTTAACAGTCACTTTTTATACCCACATGAACCTTAGTTTTCATCCATCCAGCCATCCATCCATTTTCCTCCGCTTATCCGGGGCCAGGTCGCAGGGGCAGCAAGCCGAGGATGGTCCTCTAGACGTCCTTCTCCCCAGCAGCACATTCCAGCTCCTCCTGGGGAACCCCGAGACGTTCCCAGGCCAGACGAGATATATAATCTCTCCAGCGTGTTCTGGGTCTACCCCGGGACGTGCCTGGAAAACCTCTAAAGGGAGGCGTCCAGGGGGCATCCTGATCAGATGCCCGAACCACCTCAGCTGGCCCCTTTCGACGCGAAGGAGCAGCGGCTCTACTCCGAGCTCCCTCCGGATGTCTGAGCTCCTCACCCTATCTCTAAGGCTGAGCCCAGCCACCCTACGAAGGAAGCTCATTTCGGCCGCTTGTATTCGCGATCTCATTCTTTCGGTCACTACCCAAAGCTCATGACCATAGGTGAGGGTTGGAATGTAGATGGACTGGTAAATTGAGAGCTTTGCCTTACGGCTCAGCTCCTTCTTCACCACAACGGTCCGGTACAACGCCTGCATCACCGCTGACGCTGCACTGAACCGCCTGTCCATCTCCCGCTCCATTTTACCCTCACTCGTGAATAAGATCCCGAGATACTTGAACTCCCTCGCTTGGGGCAGTGACTCACTCCCAACCCAGAGGGTGCAATCCACCGTTTTCCGGAAGAGAACCATGGCCTCAGACTTGGAGGTACTGACTCTCATCCCGACCGCTTCACACTCGGCTGTGAACCGCCCCAGTGCGTGCTGAAGGTCACGTTCTGAAGAAGCCAACAGAACCACATCATCTGCAAAAAGCATGGATGCGATTCTGAGGTCCCCAAACCGGAAACTCTCCTCCCCCCGGCTGCGCCTTGAAATCCTGTCCATGAAAATCACAAACAGGATTGGTGACAATGGGCAGCCCTGGCGGAGGCCAACACGCACTGGGAACAAGCTCGACTTTGTGCCGAGTATCCGGACACAGCTCTCACTTTGGTCATACAAGGACCGAATGGCTCGTAGCAACGAACCAGGTACCCCATATTCCCGCAGTACCTTCCACAGGACTCCCCGAGGGACACGGTCGAAGGCCTTCTCCAAGTCCACAAAACACATGTAGACTGGATGAGCAAACTCCCATGCACCCTCCAACAGACCTGCAAGGGTAAAGAGTTGGTCCGCTGTTCAACGGCCAGGACGGAATCCGCATTGCTCCTCCTGAATCCGAGGTTCGACAATCGGCCGGAGCCTCCTTTCCAGCACCCTGGAGTAAACTTTCCCGGGGAGGCTGAGCAGTGTGATACCCCTATAATTGAAGCACACTCTCCGGTCCACCTTTTTGAAATTGGGAACCACCACCCGGTCTGCCACTCCACAGGCACTGTACCCGACTTCCACGCGACAGTGAAGAGACGTGTCAACCAAGACAGCCCAACAATGTCCAGAGCCTTTAGCATCTCCGGTCGAATCTCATCCACTCCTGGCGCTTTGCCGCTGAAGAGCTTTTTAACTACCTCAACGACCTCCGCCAGGCATATGGACGAGTCTTCCCCTGAGTCTTCAGACTCTGCCTCTTCCACAGAGGACGTGTTGGTCGGGTTCAGGAGTTCCTCAAAGTGTTCTTTCCACCGCTCGACAATATCCCCAGTCCGGGTCTGCAGTTCTCCCCCCTGCTGAGCACAGCCTGAGAAAAGCCCTGCTTCCCCTTTCTGAGTCGTCTCACGGTTTGCCAGAACTTCCTTGAGGCCAGTCGAAAGTCCTTCTCCATGGCCTCCCCAAACTCCTCCCACACTCATTACAACTTATTTATGGCTGGATGGTCTTACGAAGCATGCCAAATTAATAAGAGCACACAAGGCCAAATTGCCTCTTAAGTTACCATATGACTGGTTTCTGACAAGCAATGCAGCACTTAAAAGGTTATTTTTCAAACGGAGTACAGGGCAGTGCTCAGTCTACTTAAAAATCAAAAGGGGCTACATTACATCACTTCACAGCGAACAATGGGGGAAAAACCGCATCAACGATCTGTTTCAATGCTATATTCTCTGGTCTAGCTCTAATAACAAATGTGTTCAACTGTCTTTATTAGTTTAGATAACAGGCACTCTACTGTCCTGCTGTTATCACAGACATTTGTACTAACCACAAACACTTGACTCGTACATGGACTCACAGCTATGACCCGCTACAGTTCAAGGCAGTTTGCCGCTGCAGAATGAATAAATGGGAAACACAAGTGGATATTTGGCATTGTTTTTGGCATAAAAAAAAGCCTGGCAGGGATTCCCCTACAATTATAGCAGAGACACTGACATGTATTAAACACCTGTGCTGTATGCAAATACAAATGGACTGCACAAACACATCAGTCAAATTCAACCTCAACAAGGAATACGAAAATGTCCTTACTATAGCGTTCAGTCTGAACACACTTTGACAGGTCCGTGTACTTGTAACTCACTGTGATGTTCGTGTCGGTGTCAGCTGAACATTGTCTAAGTTCAAATCTAATCGCTCGTCCATCTCTCAGTCTCTCAGATTTCTCCCTGCCTGTGGCCTTTGAGAATGCTGAAATCGGACAGTGCCCCAACCTTGCCCCCCTGCCACTTCCTCTGCCAGACGAGGAGGAGCCCGAGAAGGAAAAGGAAGAGTCGAAGCCAGTCAGTCCTCCACTTATCCCAACCACAGCTACACCAGCTCCAGGTCCTCCTGCTGTAAGTGGGGCAATTAACATGGGAAAAGAGAGTATAAAATGTGTAAGAAAGTAGGATATATTCATATTACACCACAGGGATTTATTTACTGTAATATAATGGCCAATACATTTGTTTAGGCAGCCTATTTAAAGCTGTTGGCAGATGTACATACATATGTACACAGAGACATGCACATAAAACACATTTATAGAGATACTGTATAGTAAAAAGAAGCACATACACAAATATAAACACACATTTACAGAATAGAACACGTGTCCTACTCCACCACCATTTTTATTTCAGACACACAAATACACACCTATTTCTCTCTGATGAAATGCAGCCACGGCCTCGCCCTGTTAGCTTAGCGCTTCATCACATTGCAGTTGTACAGCCCATTAACTCTTCTTTATGGTCCCTTTAGCCTTGAGCCACAAACTCCACCTCTGGCAGCCTGTCATACAGTGTGGAGCCATGGCGCTACGCTACGCTAACTGTGCATGCCATTTATGCTTTATGAGCCCACAGGAGCCAAAACTCTCAGCTAACATTAAGCAACTATGTTAAGAGGCTGGTAGGCAGTCATTCAGACCATAACCTTAGCATTGGGATGGGGTAATTCATATACTGTATTTAATATATTCTAAGTCTTACAGGGGTCATAGTTTATCAGTTACCCTGTTACCTGCTAAACTACATCTCTAAAAGGACATTGATCATGAAGCACAGAGCCCAAGAGCTACCCCAACTTAGCTATAACTATGTGGTTTGTTGCTTTATGGGCTGTAAGATCATCTGCTTTATGATATACAGTACACTACAGCCTGTTAAAAAGCCATAGCTCTACATTTTAACAGAGTTGGAAGGTAAGTTTTCACCAAATTTCAGTGAGTTATTATCCTTGTGTCTCATGTTTTGTTTGTTAGGTGTTTTGTTAATGTTGGTCTTGTTGACTCTTGGAACATCTTTCCGTTACAACTACAACACATTACAATATAAAATATATAAAGTCATCCGAGGACGTGACATTTACTCCACCAACATCACTATATATTATAGTGAACCAACATCTCCTCTGATTTAGCTTCTGTTTCACGGGCCTCTGATCCAAAGTGTATTTTTGTGTGTCAATACAATGTCAATACAAAGTGTTCTATTTCCAAATAAATACAAGGATTTATTTAGTTATGATTAGATTTGAGGAGACAGTAAACATAAATAGTTTCCACCTTAAGCAGAGAGTAGCCCAGATGTTTCTGTTTTGATGGATCATGACCTGTATTTAAACACATCATTATGAAACAGCTTTTTATAACAATGATGAGTTTTTTTAAAGTGTGGGCACAATCTTACACAATTAGTAAAAAAAAAAAAAAGTCTAGTTTGAAATGGTTGTGCTGCTGCACCATGTGACAGCTCTCTGCTCACAAGTTGCTACATGCATTTTTCAACAACAGCAAAAGGAAATTGTCTGACTGAAGAAGTAATCACAATTTGAATCACAGCTGACGGTAAACAACAAACTCAGCATGTGCTTGAATAAAGAGGCTTCTCTAACTTCCACTTTTCTGTCACAACATATTCTGTACTTGTGAATCTTGAGACATTGGTGAGCACAAATTTAGAGGTTTGAAGAGGCTCTAGAACAGGCACCTTACAAGTTCCTGTGAACCTCTGAACAATAAGATTCTGATATTTTCTATCATTTTTACTTGCTGTCCTGCTCTAACTGCCTGTATTTAGCCTTCAGAATCAGAGCTTATCTAATTTCTCGTGCTTAGTCTTCAAAATCTAAGATGGTCAGAGTCTAAAAGGGGAAAAGCCACACTTTTATTCTTGTGGTAATTATGCTTCAATTCAGGGTAAAAAAAAAGGGGGTGTTGGAGTCAAAAGGTTTCTCCGTTGCTTCATTAACTTCCTTGACCTTTAATGTTTATGACATCATTGCCTACCTGTTGCCTGATTAGCGGGCTGTGTGCTTGTCATAAACATCATTCGCCATTCTGGCTCTGTGGCTGCAACTAATCCCCCTTCCTTTCCACTCCCTGACTGCTCCGCCTGCAGGAGGCCACGCCCCCTGCCGCTCCTGCTGCCACACCCACTGCTGCTGCAGCAGCCCCGCCCACTGCTAAACAGGAGCCCAGCGCTGACTTGGTATACATACACACACGTGCACACATTTGACATTGTTTAAAGGGTATGGCTGGTGATATTCTATATTTTTGTCATTATTAACATTGCGTTTGTTTGACTGTAACTTTCTAAAATGATTTTGTTTTGTAGATTTTAGCAAATTTGGTTAAACAGGAATAAATACTGTTCCTTTTGGAGACTGTTTTCAGCCATGGATTTGGTATGCTAGTAATTATATATTTGCGGCAGACAGAAGTTGTATGTGGTATTAATTAAAACAAAGTGCAATGCCCACATTTATGATAATGAAGGAAGAACCAGTGCAATGGCTGACACACAGATATGTTTTAATAGCAATTAATCAACATTGGATGACGATGGCGCAAAGGCTAAAACTTCATCAGGCTCCAGTTACACAGACAAAACTTGTTAGTAGGATCAATACATTGTTGGTTTTGGTCTTCTTGCAAGAAAAAGCTAAACTATCATAAGAATTATCCCTTAACAGACACACTTGAGTATGAATCATCCTCCACTGTAAACCTCAGAGCTTTCTGACTTGTTCTCTCATTTATCTTCATATCTTTAGGATATCAATATAAAATATTTAAATTTGAGGACAATCAAGTCTGATGATGGCAAACTGGATTACAGCAGCTTTTCATTTGTATCATTTTAAATACGATATCCCGGTTATATGAGATCCATTATTCCTTTCTTCCTTTTTAAGTGTATTTCTCACATTTTCTATTTCAACCTCCTTTCCCCCAGAGAATGTCAGTTAAGTAAAGCTATTTTATCCACCTCCACCTTTGTGCTGAGCTGCTATGTTGACCGCAGTCTTCTTCTTATGGCCACTGACAAGCTTGGCTTGAGCAGCTGGGGGTTAAGTGCTTTGCCCAAGAGCCCTTGACATTAATTATTGACAGAAGGGAGAGCCTCCCTCGTTTGATACCCTTATGGGGAGGTGTTTTAACAGGCCACCCAGTTGCTGTCTCTCATTTCCGCATTTGCATTTCTTTTCAGGTGATTTGTTTTCATAACGATGTGTCCTTTAAACTGTATCTGAGTTTTGGTAAACATCTGCCTCCTTAGGATCTTGGTGAAGTCGTAAAGCTGTTGCATCTGCAGTATTAGTAGCCTCAAGCTTTTCTGGTTTCAATTTAAGACCTAAGTTTAAAACACTAGCAATATAGTGACCAGTGACATATGCTTAAGGAGTATTGCACTGTAATGTCTTTAAATTCATGTCATGTGTTAAGCAGAGAAAAATGTGTAGCTAAAGCTTATGACTACCAGTTTTCAAACAAGAAGCTTCTCTGAAAACTTCAATAAGCAAAGCAAGGACTTTTGATCTCTCAAGAGTGGTGGCAACGACACACACACGTATATAAAATCCAGACTAATGACTTCTATTGGTGTGACCTCCAACCAAAGACTAGCCTCTCTGAATGAAAGAAATACTTCCTATTGTTAGCTTAATGGAAAGATGCAGAGGGGATGAGATAGAGGGTGGGAGGAAGAGGAGGATAGAAGACAGAGAAGAGAAAAGGTGCAGCCATGGAGGAAGAAGAGGAAATAGAGAGAGAGAGAGTCTTTCTGAAAAGAGCGGCCGCCGCCTTTTGTTGGCTTAATGGAAAGACGGAAGAGAGGGAAGCCAGAGAAGAATGAAAGGAGAGGCAAGGAACGAGCTTCTGAGCAAGTGACATCTCCCTTTTGTTAGATAGGGACAGAAGTGAAAGAGGGAGAAAAAAAGAGGGAGGTTGAGGAGGAGGAGCGGATATGAGGACAGAGCGCGATAAGAGGTGAGTGTCAGCTGTAACAAAGCAAGGTCACCGTGTGGGGAATGTCTTCACTTGAAAGAGAACAAGAGAGGAGAGGAGATTAAGACACACAGAGACACTTGTGTGTGTGTGTGTGTGTGTGTGTGTGTGTGTGTGTGTGTGTGTGTGTGTGTGTGTGTGTGTGTGTGTGTGTGTGTGTGTGTGTGTGTGTGTGTGTGTCTCAGATGCTCTCCCTCTCTCTAACTTTGTCTAACACTGACACTGGAGGAATGGCGAAGCAGCTTTGTTAATTAATAGGATATGTATCTGAGAGAGGAAAGGAAATAAAGCCCAGAAAGGAGCTAGGAAGAAGAGATTGGAGGAAAGGAGGAGACGAAAGAAGGGGAAACAAAAGGAATCAGTTGAGGAGAGCAAGTGAGGAAAGATGAGAAGATGGAGGTGAGGTGGACATAAAACGGTGAAGGTCTAAGAAGGCCTTCCATTAGAGGCAGGAGTGGGTGATAGAAAAGAGATAGACAGGTGACCAAACATGCAAAGGTAGCAGATAGTATGGTAAGATATGAAAGGAGAGAGCAAAACGGATAAGATGAGGTGGCAGGGCAGGAAATGAAGAGACGGGGAGGAAAGATGATAAGACACTGGCAAAAGGATGAAGGGGCTGATGAGATGGGGGGGAGATGAGATTTGGCAAGGTGGAAAAAGTCAGAAGAGCAAGAGAAGAGGAGGGTAGGAAGAAAATTAAGCACAAGTGGTAAAAAAGGTGAATGAAAGGAGGAAAGAAAGGTGAGAAATTGGTGAAGAGGACGCAAGGTGTCAACAAGATCAGGAGAGGTGGAGGAGGAGAAAAACAGGAAAGGTGGTAACTGGAAGTGGTAGGATGTTAATTGTAGAGTGAGGCAGCAGGAGGAGAGTGAAGAATGGAAGGGCGGGAAAGATGGGAGGTGGAAGGAGAGAGAACACTATAGAGGGGATAAAGGTAGATAGAGGAAGAGATAAAAACCAGTGGAGACGAGCCTTTAAGCGGAACAGTGATTAAAGCAAAGAGAAGAAGAGTAGAAGTAGATGAGAATAAAGGTACAGTTACGGTAGAAGAAAGGGGTATAAAATACAAAATATAGAAGAAATGAGGAGAGGAGACATGACTTTAGAGTCAATATGAGCAAAAGCAAGTTGAGCTGTTGCAGGAAGAAGAGGAAGATAAAAAGGATGCAGAAGAGGACAAGATGAAGGAAGAGGTCTTGTTGTGAGGATTAAGCAGATAGTAGTTAATAATGGAGGGGTGGGGTCGAAAAAGGAAAGCAAAGACTAGAAGAGAGAAACGTGAGAAAGTGGCATGAAAGGGGATAGGAGATGTAAAGGTGAGTAGAGAGTAGTCAGAAATGACGATGCCTTCACTTGTACTATTACACTGACATCTTCTGGTCACTGACTGAACTGCGTCCTGTAAAATGACTCATCTAATACTTTGTTTACCCTGCTGCCAAAGTGAAGCACAAATCAAATGGAAATCAGACTACAGTGTGTATGATGTCTGATAAGGAAATATGTGCAGGATTTATGATTATCAAACTGTGTTAGGGTCCAGTGATTTGAAAACGGAATCAGCCAAATCCACCTTGGCAGCAACTGAATTGAGTTGATGCTGAAGAAATGACACAGTCATGAGAGATTATTGCAATTCAACCGATTTAATAGACCTTATGCCAAAACTTGCTGGGACCATCTGAAATATTCTGTATCACAATTTGCACAATAAAGATATATACTATATATACATTGCACATACAACGCCTGACTTGTAAACCTACAAGGATTTTTATGAATTTAATCTTCTATGAACTCTTCGTTAGCCTGTTTTATATACAGAACTGTTTCATGACCCTTTGTGACCAATCAGCCCTTTAGGTCGCTGCATATCAGATGCTGAAACCATATTAGTGTGATTGACATAATGTTCTGCTCAGGTGTTCCTATTGACAATATAGGAGCAGTGTGGTGTAACCCTGTCAGTGTAACTGACATGTTGTGTCCAATCTCCAGGATTCATGTGCATCAGCTGTGGCCCCGACAGCGCTCGAGAAGGCCTATCAATTTGGACTGACCAGGAACAGTCACATGAGATTTGCTTTTGACGACACAAAAGTCAGAGAGAAGTATGTGTTCACCATGAGTAATCGTTTAAGTTTTTGGATTTGTGGTGTTGCCCTACAGCACAACTGGAAGCCTGTTCATACCTGCATTCAAACAGTTAAGGCCTTAAGCAAAGCTAATCAAATAAATAACTAGGCTTACTAGTGCGTTAAAAGCTATCTCTCGTGCAAACTCTCTTCAAATGAGCATTGAGCAGCTTTTCTCGCAGTTAACGTTCCTCTACATCATAGCATCCACCAAGCATGATTGGCTAGAAAGAGGTCATGTGAGAAGAGATGCAAAAACAGAAAAAAGTGCTCTGAAAAATTGCTATACTATTATATATTGTATTATAACATTATTATTGATGATGCACTTATGTTTGAGTAGCATTTATTGTTAAAGTTAGTGGAGGTTATACCTCATGTAAACTACTTTGTATTCTGTTAAGCTATCTGTAACAGTGCTTCATATTTAATAAGCTAATGGTGGTTTTGTATTTAAATCTTAAACTACAAAGTAACTAGTAGCTGTTTTTGTGGAGTGAAATTACAAAGTAGCATGAAATGTAAATACAATTAATTTGATTAAAACCATTTTGTGCAAGAAATGTACTTAGTTACATTCCAGCACTGCAAAAATTGCTTAATGCTTGCTACATGTTATAAACCATGGTGTTGTGTATCTTGTCAGGTTTATGCTTAGATTTAACTCTATGGAGTGCAGTTCTAAATAAATGAAGGAAAACAGAAGTGAGTGAGTGATAGTTTGGACCGGTAAAGACACTTACCAACACAGGTACAGCAGCTCAAAACCCAGGGAAACATCCTCTATAAATAACAGTGTGTTGAATTACTGAACATGTTATTGACTTGACCAACCCTGAAAACAACCTTTCTGTTTCGCACACTGACAGTCAGAAAAACAACAAAATGATGTAAGGATGAGGAAATGCATTCCATTCAGATATACACCCATCAATTTGTTAAACATGCAATGGTTTGATAGATTTTAGGTACTTTATTAATCTAATAGTTGTGTTAATGGATGAGTGGAAAAATGAACAGTATGATGTTCAAAGACTTTGGCTGTTTTGGGGTTCAGACTCAACATTAATTTGCTGGACATCTTCTTTAAGCAGCGGGGTGGCCCGCTGTCCAAATCTTAATGTCAGTGCTGAAAAATATGATTAATCGGTAAGATAAGTGTCTGACTTTCTTAAAACTGCCATTTGTCTTTTATGCTGCTTTTTGCCATCCCCAATTAATACTAATAATTAGATTTTTATATTTTACATTTAATTTAGAAATTAAAATGTAGAATTGTTTTTTTAAGTGAGAATATCTTTGGGGGCATTTAAACCAACAGACAAAATATTTTAAAATGAAATGCATCCATTGTAGAAAACCCGCTTTTTGAGGAAATCCAGTATTATGTTATTTTCCAATATTATGATAAAAATGCAAAGCACCACAAACATTGCACCTGTTTAAGATTATTTACTGTGCCTTTTGCAATTTAATTAAATTATATGTACTGTTTTGTAATCAAAGATTCATGTTTGTATGTTTGTCTCAGGCTTATATTGGAGTTTGAGCTGAGGACAAAGGAAGAGTCTGGTCTCGTTCTCTACATGGCAAGAATCAACCATGCAGACTTTGTTACCATACAGGTATCCATCTACTGCTTTGACTGTCATTTTAAAAGTTACATTTCCCCTGTTTTTCCTTTGGTTCTAGTTTTCTTTAAAATAATGAATTCAAGTTGGTTGAAGACCCTTAAAATGCACAGCCTTTCATATAAGCTCCAGTCCACTTCTTTTTGTACCGCAAAGCAGTAAATCAGACCAGGTAACAGTGTAGAAGTAAATATTTTATGAAAAAACTGAAATGGAATTAGTGAGTCTCATATCCCCCCATTGTTTTCTATTTGTACACTGTGTTGCACTGTGAGTCTGTAAGGACGCTAAATTAGTTCTTTCTGATTTCACCAAGGTCGCCATATTCAGGAACAAATGCCATAGAGTGTCATATTAACCATGTCAGCTTGTCATCCCTCCATCATGACCCTCTGTCTCTCTCCTCCTGTAGATCAAGGACGGACAAGTGTGTCTGGGTTATGATCTTGGTCATGGAAACATATCTGGCTGCGTCCCCTTCTCCATTAATGATGGGAACTGGTACAAGGTAGGACAGTCTTTCACTCATGCTTGTTCATTATAGAATCTCAAAAGAATAATAGATTGTTTAAATACTGTCTTGATAATATACAGGGTATGGAAAAAGAGTCTCAGGACATTAATAATCTACTGACCCACAGTCAATTGTCACTTTCATCTGAATGTGTATACATGGGAGAATATTTTTTAGATTTAAAGATACTGTTGCATATAGATCATTTCACCATTTGCTTTTATCAAAGCTTCCTAGCTTTCTGCTGTCCAGAACATCAGTTCCTGGAGACTCATTTATCAAAGAAAGTCCTACTTTTCTAGAACAACATTACACCATCGATGAATACTAAATCTCAATTTCATGCGATAGCACATGTTGGCAAAATTTGTGTTTCTTTACATCCAAGACAAGATATAGTCTCTGTTGATACTGAGAAAGAACTGAACTTGTCTATTGGTCTAAATGTTTCCTGTTTAATATTTGTCCTTCTGCTTGCCTTTCTAACCCTCCTTTCATCTGTTTATCCCTCTCAGATCCGTGTGACTCGTAACAAGCAGAGGGGTATACTTACGGTTGATGGCCGATACAGTAAACAGATGACCAGTCCAAAGAAGGTATATTTTTTTTCTATTCTAAAGATTTCAACCTTTTCTCACATATAAAATACTCTACTCTAAACCACAGATATTACAACCATGCATTTGTTGATCACGTTTGTAAAAGGATTGTTTTATTGTTGCATTAACAACTTATCTTCTTTTACCAGGCTGACCTGTTAGACGTGGTGGGGATGCTGTATGTTGGTGGATTACCACAAAACTACACCAGCAAGAGAATTGGACCGGTAAAAGACATACAGATACACATACAATATTTTAAATTTGCTCGTTAACCCAGGATTCCATTTTTCTGTTTAACTTCTATTTAATAATATTTAATTAGTTTTGATTCTATCAATTCCCCCCACTTGATTCTAATGTAACAATCATATAAGAACAGATTATTAATGTCCAATAATTGTGGCCCATTTCTCTGAAATGTGTCGACATGATTTTCAGTCACACCTGAATACTGCAAACAGAGGAGTGTTGATTTATAGGTATTTTTGTTAGCATGAACCAAACGTTCTCTCTTTTTACGTCCCTAGATTCTCTACAGTATCAATGGATGTATCCGCAACTTTAAGATGGTGGGAGGTGCTGTAAGCACCAAGCCTCCAGCTACAGGTAAGGAATTTATATTTACGATTGCGCATACATTACAGAATAATATCTGTTACTGGTGTTGGAATTTAATTGAGTGCATTTACTCAAGTATTGTACTTAAGTACTATTTTGAAGTTTATAGATCCTGGGAGGAGCTTATTCTAAGGAGTATATCAAGTTATTGAAAACATTAAACTAGCTCTACCTTCACCAGCTTCAACAGTATAGTGATAAACACAATGAAAGTATTATTAATTATAATCCAGTAATATTTATTATCCTAATAACTGCCATTCTGCTTGGCTTAAATATTTGTTACAAAGCTGTTTTGGTTTTTGCCTCCAATTGATCAATCCTTCCCTCTCTCTCCCGCTCTTATCCTAGGCCGCTCTGATGCGGTTGTTGAGGACTTTAAATTGAACATGGCCGCGCCCACCTCCAGTCACATGGTAGGAAGATGCTTTGTTGCCACTGAGACTGGCACCTATTTTGAAGGCACTGGATACCTGAAAGCAGGTGAGATGAGACACTGGCAAGTGTGAAATGGAAATATTATTTGTTGTTATTATTATTATTGTAACACCCTAGCAGCTATGTTAGGACCACCTATCAGTGACCTATAAAAAACGTAAACCAAGCCAAAATCCAGTCAAGTCTTACTCAGAAAAGAAGCACTCACACATTTTCTTTTTGTTGTTATAAAAGTGATTAATAATCACTCTCTCCATTTCTCCAGTCTCTTCTTACAGAGTGGGTCTGGATGTGTCGATAGCTTTAGAGTTCAGGACCAGCAGAACCAACGGAGTGCTTTTAGCCATCAGTAACCAAGCAAATGATGGACTGGGACTTGAGATCGTGGAGGGCAAGGTACGTTACCATGATAATAGGAATAGTTCAACATTTTGAGAAATGTTTTTGTTTTTTCTTACAGAGAGTTAGATGAAAAGCTCAATACCACTCTCATGTCTGTCTGCTAAATAGTGAAACACAGAGATCGGAAACAACTCACCTGTCACTATCAAATCCCCCTGTCAGAACGTCTAAAGCTCAGTAAATAGCTCATAACATCCATAACTCAAAATGTTATGTATCGGATATTCTCTAGACTGAGCAGTTGTCTGGCAACCAGTGTTTGTATCTGTTCTTTGCCAAGAAATAGTCACACAGCATGCAGCCCCTGTAAAACAACACATTTTCACACAGATTATACAATGGGATACAGTATAACATGTTCATTATCAATATTAAGAGGTGCTGGTAAATGGATTTTGTTAAAGTTGGACAGTTTCCATTCTTTGTGGTAAGGCTCACAGACAGTTGTGGGGGCTGTACTGTGGTAATTATCTCATCTAACTCAACAAAAAAAAAGTATACTTCCTAAAATAATAAATTATTGATTCAATCTATTTGAATGTTTTATGACACACATTAGAATATGCGGTATCTGGGTTGAATATGTGTGCTTAAAAACATTATGACAATTACTTAGATACATATACAAATATATAAATGGATAACTATAGACTGATAATGAAAAAAAAAAGTGAATAAATGCATTTCTTTCTTTCTCTTCCTGTTCCTCTAGCTGCTCTTCCACGTTGACAACGGAGCCGGACGGATCACAGCCGTGCACACGCCCGAGGGCGAGGGCTTCTGCGACGGCCAGTGGCACTCCGTCACTGCCAAGAAGCTTCGCCACAGGGTGGAGCTGGTGGTCGACGAGAATCAGAGTCAAGCAGAGAGTTCTAACGCACGCTCCAACACATGTGACACCAACGACCCCATCTATGTTGGAGGGTATCCGGGTATGACTGCCTTCTAACACACATCCTTAAAATAATACATTTACACTTGATAACACATACTCAAAATAGTTGCACAATAAATAAGATCCATTACTATGCAGAAAAGTAGCCTTTAGAATAAAAGAGCATCTTTAAATACACATGTTGTATATAACCACACGTTATACGGTGAAATGTCATCGTTTTTTTTCTCTCTCAGATGGAGTTCGCCAGGCAGCTCTTTCTACCAAGACTTCCTTCAAAGGTTGTTTGAGGAACCTGAAGATCACCAAAGCTTCTAAGACCATGGAAGTGCAGTTCAGCAAGGCTCTAGAGATTAAAGGAGTCCAGCCTCTCTCCTGTCCGGCAGTAGCTGCCTAACCGGTACCATAGAGCTTCCTCTTTGTTGTTTGCCTAATACATTACTATGTTGTTCTTTGAACTTGCACTGGGCACAATGTTTGTATCAATAAGTAAACACACACATACCTTATTTTGTGAAGGTGTGGAGTCCAAAAAGTAGGTAATATCTGCATCAAAGAGGCCAGATTGGTTCTTCATCAGGTACAAAGGTGTGTGTCTTTTAGATGTGGCTTGTACCACAGAATTAGTTCACAAATCTAAGCCAGACTCTCTATCTCATCGAGGCTGTAGCCACATTTACAAGAGCAACACAACATGCTAAGTTACCTGGTGCAGCTTTCAAAGACGAAAACCAAACAGACTCTTAAAAGTTTATCCCCACATTTGCAGTATGAGACCCTGGCTTTATGAACAGTGACTCTGGTCAATAAATATATTGTGGTTACAAATTGAGTGTTTTTGTACACTATGGGAAAGATGTTAGTCTAAGACCTGTGCTGTTGTTACAGGTGCTAACAGTATTCAAGCTAATGAAATGTTGTGATATGTGTGAGCATGAGAGCATTAAATCTATTTGTTTTTCAGTGGAGTTTCCTCTTGCAGAGGTTTAACAGGGCATCTTGGATCTTTCAGTCATACCATTTTACCCTAGTTACATAAACTTCTTTTGAAAAGTTTGAAAAATTACAATTTTATACATTTTTTGTGTTTTCTACATTTGTCCTGCATAAACCTTGTTCCCTGAGAGTTTGTTGTGAAAATCGAAACCATTTCTCCACTTTTCTCATATAACCGTATGAAGTTGAACTTCTTTTCCGCCTCAGTACAGCAAGAAATCTAAAAATAACACATACACAAAAAAGTTTTTAATAATCCAATGGTTCTAGAGTTACACAAGAGCTTCAGCCTAAATGTCCTGTACCTATAATTGTCTAAAACCTAATGACATAAATATGAGTAGTAAAATTATTTGTTTGTTTTTTGGTGGAAAACTAAATGCAATAAAAAAATATGCCAATTAAGCGTACGCTATATTGACACACTTACTTCACTGTTGCTTCATAATACAAGTCAGTAAATGATGAAAGCAACTTTTAGTTGGGGTGCAATGTTCCTTTAACATTCCACACTTCTATCAATTGATTTGATTGCTATAATTGAAATTGTCACACAAGCTGGAGCTTGTATTGCTTTTCAGTAATATTAAAAAGTACAAGGTTTCTTTAGGACACTAATGGTGGTGCCTGTTCTGCATGGTGTGGCTGAAACTACTTCAGCAGCTGTTTCTGAAATATATTCTTGATCGCAGCAAACAAATTGTCCTGTCCTTCTTTGAAACTCTGAACCAGAGGGATGTGTAAGGATCCCATGTGGAACCGTTCCTCGACACTGTTGAAGGTAATTTTAAAAAGAAAATATTTGTTGGATACATTTGTTTAGCAAGATGTAATATGGCTGATAATTCCTTAACCCAGTTGCTGATTTTTACTGACACTCCACTAGGTGGCACTACTGCACTACACAGTTACTATGCCAGAGCTTTTTCTTGGGTAAGGTGGAGAGACTCTTTCTGGATAACAACTGTCTACTGCTACCATGTGTGTTTCATTTCGATATCATTGTGTCCAATAACAAAAAAAAAAATTGTTGATTTGATAATATATATAAATATTATGACTTCTTTTCGACTTACTATGCTATAACTTTTTTGGACTTTTTTTCAACATACTATCCTATGACTTTTTCAACATACTTTTTTCAGCATAGTGTACTATGACTTTTTATGTTGTTTTTTTACATTCTATACAGTTACTTTTTTCCAACCTACCATACTGTGACTATTTACGACTTTTTTTTGCCATTCTATACTATGACTTTTTTTCAACATACTATACAATTACTTTTTTTTTCGACATATAATACTATAACTTTTTTTCAAACTATGCTATAACTTTTCATGACTATTTTCAGCATACTATATAATGACTTTTTTTCCACCTCATATTTCATGACATACCATCCTATGACGTTTTCATGACTTTTATTGCATGCTATCATACTACTATTACTTCTTCTTGACATGTTTTCTGACAATTTTATTGCATACTATAGTATCGATGTACTATAACTTTTTATGACTTTTCATGACATACTTTATGACTTTTTCGATCATTTTCTTTGCTTTTAATTTTTAAATACTTTTTTATTGCATTTTATGCCAATTCTTTTAATGACTTCTCAAACGTGAACAACACCAAATTATTTGTTTTATGACTTTTTAAGACATACTATGACAATAATTTTATTATTGATAAAAATAAGTTCTTAAATGGTATTTAATGAAACAAGATTTTAGAGACACATTTCCCGGCACTGATATTCCAGTTGCACTAGAGGGCGGTATGTTACTACAAAGAGCAAATATGTCCTTTTAGATGGAGCTGCATTCAAAGTTGAAAAAGCTGCTCTTTGGTTCTACCACACATGATGTTTCTGGAAAGGTTTCATTTTCCCCATTTCCTGTGATGTAAAGGTGACTTTTTATGCAGCTCTTGGAGGAATTAAATGGATACACATGAAATAACAAGCCACATCCATCTCTCTGTTGTGCATTCCTCTTTTATTATCATGATCCTCTTTATATAAGGTGAAGAATGGTTTGAGAGCCCACTGACACCTTGTTGCGGCCGCCTGAAGTGGAATGTTCAGAAGATTGAATAAAGCCATTTAAAGCACTTTTTTTGCGAGGAGATCAAACTTTTTATGACAACAAGATTCAATTTCTGTCTGTTCAGTGCGGTTGTTACAAGGTTTTGGAGAAATGTTTGTTAAAAACAGACAGTGATAACCATGATTTCTTGTTTCTTTTTAGATCATATGAGATAATGTAATAACACAGATATAGAACAGATTATTTTTGCCAGTACTCTGACATTCCAAAAACAGGTATGCCCCTCCCCCCTCCCAATTCATTTCATTTCAGTGTTTCATCAGTCTGTAATAACCATAAAAAACAGGCATTAATTTGAATAACACACATTGCAGTTAGCTAAACCACTACTGGACACACCAAAAGTTGGTGTTAAACTCCACCTGATCAACCATTAAAGCTAAAAGTCTGACTGCCATTAATGTGAAGATTGAGCTGAAGTTCAGCTCAAGAGTGAGGGTGTTTACTCTTCATTCCTAGATAGCTACAGCATTAATCTATGTCTCATTTGTATTCAAGCATTCCATGTTTATATTACTGAAAGTAAAGTGATAGCCTCTTAAGCTACCATATTAACATGAGTGTAGGTAGTGGACAAAAATAACTAGGGAGAAAAAATAAAGCCTGCTGGGTGCAGGCTTTTGAGTAGAAACCTCCTAAGAAGAGCAGCATTGTTTATCCTCTACAATGTGACAGCACTGTCCTGTTGTCAGGTCTGGTGACTTATTGCATGCTGTCAGTCCTCCTGAACTGATCCAAGGTGAGTTTCAGATGTGGATAGTGGTCCAGGAACAGCAGTCTAGGCTCATCGGGAGCCATCATCCGCCTCCCACACCCAAACACCCCAGGGTCCTTTTCCACCTGCTCCCCATGGGAAAGCAGCTCTTCTGGGTAGGGTTACACCTACTCTTCTTCCAGGCCTTGTCAGGACGACTGCATGAGGCCTGTCAGTCGTTTGCCCGTCAGTGACTTGCCCTGGTAGGAAGCAGAGAGATTGTAAGATAACGTCAAATAGAGTTTAAGAAATGCAGAACAGAGCAATAATCTCTGCATATATCACCAAGCACAATCTTAGTTTCATTTAGTGTTTGTGAGTAAAAACCCTGCAGTGAACACAACTATTTACTCATTCATGGTTTATTCCATAGCAACAGATACAGCATACTGTACACAGAAAAACTGAAAACAGCTATCCGATGCAGAGGAGTCACCGTGGTGACTGTCGCACACCTTTCCAGTCACCTCACCTCATAATGCCTTAATAAGCATAATAAAATCAATTGTGTTCACCTGTCACACTTAAAATTTATTGATATCCAGGGTTGTGGACAACAACAATTGTCGCGATCATTTTGGAAGCAATCACTCTTATTGCTGTAAACATAAATAATACGGTAAGACTTGTGATGTGTTATGTTGCCCAATAAATACTCTGGCACTGTTAGGACTGTGTAAATGGAAGAATTGGGAATGAACAAGTGTTCTTCCTTGGTAGTCTCATTTCGATGCATCAACATTCATGAAGTGTTTTGCATTGACCATTTATGGTTGAATGTGGGCATGTAGAGGGCAGGGTGTGAGGCTGAACCAGCTGCGCACATTTACAGGTTGATTTGGGATTTATAAAAGGAAACTACGCTCTGGCAGACGTAAGCAAGGTTTTATGAATCAAAATATTTTTAGTCTAGTCATACTTGCATTTTCTCCTTTCAACGCATACAAGCATTTAGTGGATCTTACGCATCTTAAATGAGACCCAAGACCATTCCTTAAGAAGAATATCAAGAAAATGAGCATGTCCCCGAAGGGAAGGAGCCAAAGAAAACGTTTAAGTCTTTTACGTTAGAGTATTGGTGAACATGTTTGATCACTGAGCACAGACAATAGGAACATTAAAACTGTTGCAAGTAAAAATGTATTATGTAGCTTCTGTTATTATAACAGTGACCAAAAGTAAGCCTGAAAAATGACCAATTCACAGAATCAGTTTAATATGTTATCATTTGGTAGTTGTTATAACTAATTCTACTCAAGTTTTGCTCTCAAAAAACTTAGTCACTGTAATCTCTCCTTCTGTTTGCTGTGCTTTGATACCAAATCGAAAACTCTATGTACTTTAATTAATATAGCTTAAGAGATAAAAGCAGAGTCTCTGGGACACTCACCACACTGCGAGTGAACTTCTCCAGGGAGGTGCGTCGCCCCTGCTCGGTTTCAGGCTGGAGTGACAAAGAAAAACATTTCAGTGTGAGTTTTATTTAATCCGGTGAATCAGCTCTTTTAGACGTATCATTGATGACCATTTACAAAGCGACCTCAGTGAGATCACTCCAATAAAACACTAACAGGGACCATTCTTCTACAGAATGAGTGCTATTACTTTGCTCCCTAAAGTAAATCTTGCCGATATACTTACATACTTAACGTTTTGAATGCAGGACTTTTAGTCAAATGGAGTATTTTCACAATGTAGTACTTTAACTTAAGTAAAAGATCCATATTCATCTTACAATTGCAATCATAAAGATGTATATGCTATAGTTTATACAAGATATGTACACAGAATTTGACTTGTGAAATAACGACAATCACAGACACACACTTACTTTCTTCCTTGCCAACAGCAGGTCCTGGTACACGTTGGAGCGCAAGAAGCGTGCATAGCTGTCACTTTTCATCAGCTTGTAGATGTGGTCCTGAATGGAGACAGTAAGACAGGAGTAGAGAGAGAGAGAGAGAGACGTGGGTCTAAATGTTTTGCCAGAACTTGTTTATAAATAGTTGCGTCTTAATGACGTACAAAACTTGTCTAATTGAAAAAAAGAGGAGAGATTACATTAGCAGTTGGCATATGCAATGCAGGTGGCTGCCATCAGGTCTGACATATTTGAGGTTTAATTTTGAAAAGATAATGCTTAATAATAATTCTACAGTTATTCAAGCTACTCAATCTGGTGTTGACAATTGGACTAAGGGATTATATATTTAATAAGTATGATTAACTTGGTTGAAATTCTATAATACTTCTGTTATTGAGTTATGTGTGGGCTGCCAAAAAATAAAAACAAGCCTTAATCGTATTAAATGATATGTGGCTAAAGAAAGGGAAGGTCTATCATTGTCTAAACTGGTATCTATCTGCATTTTCACTTTTCCAGTTATCAAAGCTGAATAATTCCCTTGATAGGGTGCTGTCCTGGGCAAGGATTGAGGAAGAATTAGTGGCCCCAACTTCATTAGAGGCTTTTCTGACTCAAATGGGAAGACTGATAACTATTAAGAATCTAGTATTACGTTTTGTAAAACATGACGAGGACTCACAAATTGATAAAAAGCTAGACCATGCCTTAACCCTATAGCCTATATCTGGTACCACAAGAAAATATTGATAGGCAAGAGAACTATTAAGTAGGTTGAATGGTCTAGATTTGAATCCATCTTCTGGGTGATTTTGTTAAGGAAAATTGAATGAGCTCCTTGGATCACATTAAGCAGATCAGGCACTTTATTCTTCCAATAGAATAGAAAAAAATATTCTGACCCTCAACTAGGATTAAGAAGTTGCTCCACATGATTTGGCATAAAAAGGTGGAACTTCTGATTTCCAAGGGCATATTCGAGATGTACAACTATCCCGTTTACAAGGTTTGAGAATAAAATGTGGGTGTAATAATCAAGGAAGAAAAATAGTTTGTTCTCAATCTCATCTCACTTAGTAGATATTACTAAACAGTAGCTACAGGACCCAAAGTATATTAGCTAGTCTAAAACTAAGTGAGAGTGACACCTGCTGATGATAGGGGAAAGAAGTTGGTGCTCTTGCTCACATGCTGTATTTGTGTGAAGAAAGGAGCACCTATGTGAGGATGATATTACCCTCCAGAATAAACAGTTTAAAGGACAGTTGATTTACCCTCCAGCTGTATGTGTTCTGGGTCTATTAGCAGACAATATCATTGTGAATGCACGATAGAGCTCATGGGTCCATCTGTCTACAACAAGATGTACAATAATATTGAGACACTAAAGACCGTCTAGCCCATGTGGTATTAATTAATAGATTCAGCCGATCACAAAAACAAGCTACATTTTTTACGAGTTACATACGGAGTAATGGGAAGAGGATATTTTAGAACAAACCTGGGGCTCCTTTCTCGTCCTAATAGAGTAAATTTCTGACTATATTTGCACCTGGTATGAATTGGTAGATATAATTGTAACTGGTATACTCAGTGTAACCTTTATTTTACTTTGTTTTTATGTTTTGTCTTTACTAGAATGTTTTTGTGTTGTCCATGATTGTGTCTCATAAGAAACTGTAGGAGAAATGTCCTTGTTTGTGGATTTAGGTACGTTATTCTCCCCTTGTCTTTGTTTGATAGGATGTTGTCTGTCTTTTGATTGTTATTTTAATCTCTTTTGTTCTGTTGTGAAAATAATTGTGAGAGTGAACTGAGTGGTTGTATCACATTGGCAACTAAATAAAATTTTCCTTTTAAGCCTGTTAAAGGAAAATACAGTTGACAGACACCACCCAACCCCCAACACGTCTTTCCACTAACCTTATCTATCTTCCAGCAGGGCGTATTCTCTAGAAATCACTCCACAATATAATTCCATTAGTTGACATTGGTGAAGCGTGTAAGAAAGACAAATGGGGCAGACAACTGTGTGGGATAGAGTTTGTGAAGAGGCAGCACTGACACTGATCACCTGAAGAGATATAAATTAAAAGGGTGATATATAGCCATTCTCAATGGTGCTTAGAATAGTTCCCTGCAGTGTGAGAGAAGATGGGGGAACTGAGCTGTATTATTACTTAATACTCCTCTTTCTCTTATACATTGGCCTCCGTAAATACGTATGCCTACAGGAGCCTACAGTATGTGTCTTAGAAATCCTGTTCTACTGAAAAATTAAAGATAGATTTAAACGTAAAGTTATAGTAGGCTAATACATTTATTTGTTTACATTTACACTCTCATGTCTGTAGGCTAAATATGTAGCTGCAATCAGCAGCTGATTAGCTTATGTTAGTATACAAATTGGCTAAGAAAAAGCTGGGAATACAAACCCTGTTAAAATACTAATTGTAATTTTTTACACATCATTTTATCTACAGACTAAACAAACAAGATATAATGTGTCCAAACGTGAGTTTTAGAGGTGCTTGTCGCACCCTGTTTCCATTCTTTATGCTAAGCCAAGCTTTTTTTCATTTTCATTTAAATTCAATTTGTGCATTTCTAGAAAAGGCGTCAACGAAAAAACAAGCTCCCTTTCAACTCCTCTCTCACTCTCCCTCTCTCGATAGGGAATTCGCAAAAAGGCAGAAGGTGGGGGTTTTTTGTGTATTATTGAGGCTTACTTTAGCCAGACAGGTTAACCTTTCAGCTGACTGGTGGGAATAAACACGTTGACTCCTTCATCACCAAAAGAAAATCTGCATTAATGGTGTATAATCTTGCTCTTTCTTTTAAATCTTATTTGTTAATGTCATTTGTGTATATTGTTATTTCTGTGTGTGGGTGAGGGAGTTAATAATAATAATAATAATAATAATCAATCCTTTATTAGTCCCACAATGGGGAAATTATTTCTCTGCATTTAACCCATCCCAGAATGTTAA
Organism: Anoplopoma fimbria; assembly: GCF_027596085.1. NCBI lineage: Eukaryota > Metazoa > Chordata > Actinopteri > Perciformes > Anoplopomatidae > Anoplopoma > Anoplopoma fimbria. Next base: position 14,079,682 of record NC_072466.1, read on the forward strand.
AACTGGATCTATTAGGTGTCTTGCTCAAGGACACCTCGGCATTTATAATTGTGACCAATATTACAAGCGCTCTACCTCATGTGCCACAGCCGCCCCCAATAAGGTTAATAAGGTTCTGTGAAGTGTTTCGTTTGAACTGGGAATGTTAAAACTGGATCTATGGGGTGAGGACATACTACATTTATAATTGTGACAATATTACTTTGACTGGTCTTTGAATGAGAATGTTTGACTGATTTTCAAATCTAATTTTGAGTGTAACAACCTGTTGAGAAGGATGGGATAAATTTACCTGAACTCCAACGTACTGTTACTAATACTACATTATAGACTACTATTACCTCTCCATTTTTTCCTGTATCTTGTGTTTTATCACCTGTGCGTCCTCATAGCAGTATCGTCCGGGGTCTTTCAGGTTGTGGCTAGTGCGTTCGTAGCTGTGAGAGTCCAGGTTGATGGAGCTGGGTGCTCCCTCCGCCAGAAACTCTGCCCAAATGTCCTGCGCCCTCTGGGCAACTTCCTGCTGGGGCATCCTCTTCAGGGCCTGCACAGCCAACCAGAACCTGCAATACAGATAAAATACCCCTAAGATGTTGATTTAAATTATAGAGCATCTTAACAACTTCATCATGTCAAACAATGCTCAGAATTTGTTTTTATCTGTCGTTATTTATCTGCAAGAGATTAAGCACTTCGACGCAATATAATTTAACAATCTTTTATCATTTTCTAAAAAATTATCCCCAAATGTGATTTTAAGATGGGAGCATTTTACTTGTTTCCACAAGAAAAAAAGCTTAAGCCTCCCATCGGCCAATTAAGAGTGATTTTCTTGGCACATGTGAAGTTGTCAATCAGATTATGCCTTCAACATAATTGCTGAATGTGTCTTCTAAAACAATTGAAACCCAAATAATAAGTGAAATTATCTTGCCATCAGTGGCTTCTTATTGCACCAATTTAAAGACATGAACAGCAATTTAATATAAAAACAGTTGGAATTTTTAGAGCAAAAACACAAACTGTAGTGGGATTTAAACATACATATAACAGTCAGTGCACCTCAAAAGGAATTTAAAAAGTAAATGGAGAGTAACTCTTAGGTTTGTATTTTCCCTTTTGCGAGCATGTGAAAGGCTCTAATAGTTTCCAGCCCCCTGCCCTGCAGATCAAATTCATATGAAAGATTCAGAAAAATAATATCAAATAACACTTTTAAAGACAAAGTAAATAGATATAGCTCTGTCAGTCTGATTGGACAATAAGGAAAGAAGACTCAAGTGAAACCTGTAAATAAAAAGACTACAGTGGCCACATTTAACATTTTAAGGCATTCTTTTAGATGATTGATTGGGTTGTTTTTGGACATTCAGACTTGTCAATATTCAGTATAAGACAGTTGTTATAAAGGGAAGAAGGCAATGCACTGTGCTAAATATCAGAGGCAGCACAGAGCCACAGGCTGGCTGCTTCCAATATTAGTTTTGTATCTATATTGATCTGTGGACTGGCTCACAGATAATAATATAGAGAGAGACACTCTGGGGTCTGCTTCTCCTTTTCTCACTAGCTGTCACTCTCTCCCTCAGTAGTGTTCTTCCAAAAGCTCCCTCATAAAAGCAAAAGCAATTAAAGGTCCAGAAAAGAGGAACAAGAGAGAGGGAGAGAGAGACGTGATGAGACTGGGGTGGCCAAGAGGTGAGTAGTGATAAGGGTGTATGCTCTCTCTCTCTCTCTCTCTCTCTCTCTCTCTCTCTCTCTCTCTCTCTCTCTCTCTCTCTCTCATGTATGTGTGTGTTATCTCCCTCTGTAGCTCGGGATATCAATGACCTCAATGTTAATTTCCAGACTCTATGATTCCTCATCTTCTCTCTCTCGTGCATCTCTCACTCTCATACGCATCGCAAAGACTCCCGTTTATTGCTGCTCTGTTGTATAAAGGCATAAACACGAAGTAAGGCCATGAATCTGTATGTTGAAATGAAGGATGAATTTAATATCACTGTAAAATAATAAGCAACGCTGGGAAATCAACTTCATTAAATTACAAGAATACACACTTGCACATTGGTGTTCATACCGTTCAAGCACACAAACTATTATTTGTGGGTTATTTAACTTTCCCAGTTAAATAATGAGAGCCAGGTTTGCAGTCCTCATGTTAAGCTAGGCTAATAGCCAATTGGGTCCTGTTCCATAACACACAGATATGAGAGTGGTATTGTCTATGTGTGTATTTCTAAATGTAAAACTAATACTTCAACTGCTATTCGTATTCACAGCAATTCATCTTATATTGTATGAAAGAGCTACAAAGTGGTGAAAACACACAAAATATTTTTGATTAAATTCTAGATACTTAGATAGCTCTTTATTGCTCTTTCACTAAGTTTCTCAACAGGCATCAGCTTAGTTTAATTGTATCCGATCTGTTCAAATAACAGACTTTTTTTCATTTACATTGTTTCTGAGAATAATTTTTCCATTTAATTTGTTCTTAGAGGTAAAATCTTTTTAAATAAAGCAGTTACTGATGTTTATTGCTAAGCAAAACCCAGAAAGTAATTGACTTTCAAGTCTATGAATGCATCTCAACAAGATATGTTTTCCTCTTTTTCTTATTCCTGGAATTTTGTGTTTATGACATTTCAATTTTTGTGAATGGCATTTTTTTTCATTGTGTGTTCAAGGTACAGTTCTCCTGTATTGGGAACAGGAAAAAACTTCACTTGTGATTTGTTCCTTCCTGTGTTGACAGTGCGCAAGTGGGTTGAAATGGTAGGTTGGAACAATAGGGATGCCAAAGAGAAATCTGTCTTTTCTGGCTATTTTTAGAGCAGTGAAAGCTTTGGAAAAACTGTTATACTCTCTTCACAATGTCACAAGTAGAAATGTGCAAAAAGTGCAGTTGTATAGCCTTAAATTTTCATAGAAACATACAGTACGTCAGCAAGTTGAATTTTCTAATGCTGAATACATTTTCCCTTAAATATACCCCTTTCCTCCACTTTCTTTAACACAAAACCCCAAAGTAAAATGGACCACCACCATGCACCATGTTTTTTTCCACTACCAGGCATTTTGAGAACAGCATATGTAAAAGTTTTCATGAATTGGCAAAATCCCTATAACATAAAAATGTTGGAAATGAGTATTGAAGATTCTTGTGTGCTCACCGAAGGTTTTCTGAGCTAAACTCTGACTCCAGGAACTTGAGGAAAAGCTCCTGTCCTGCCGGGTCCTTCAGGGCCTCCTCCAGAGAGAAACCCCACTTCTTCACCCGCTGTTGACTGGGCTCCTTACTGGGAGGATGTGAGAAGATGGTGAGAGAGATAGAGAGAGAGAGAGGGAGGCAGTTTAAACTTCCACCTGAAGTTCTGCAGGGATGTCAAGATTAAAAGGAGAAGATATTTAATTAAAGGGTAATGGTGGAGAAATGCTCAGAGTAGGGAGGGCTGACATGGATATAGAGGAAGGGATAAGACATTTCCACCTAAAATGCAATCAATTGTCTAAAAGGGCTCATGTTGACGTGAGATTGGTGTCATTATTAAACTGCATTAGGCACAATGATTATATGTGTGTTCTAATTAATTCCTGCATAATTCAGAACAAAGGCTGCACGGTGGTGTAGTGGTTAGCACTGTCGCCTCACAGCAAGAGGGGTTCAATTCCCGGGCTGGACAACCTTCTGTGTGGAGTTTGCATGTTCTCCCCGTGTCAGCGTGGGTTCTCTCCGGGTTCTCAGGCTTCCTCCCACAGTCCAAAGACATGCAGCTTAGGTTAATTGATGACTCTGAAATTGCCCGTAGGTGTGGATGTGAGTGTGAATGGTTGTTTGTCTATATCTGTCAGCCCTGCGACAGACTGGCGACCTGTCCAGCCTTCGCCCATTGACAGCTGAGATCGGCTCCAGCACCCCTGCGACCCTTAACTGGATAAGCAGGTTACGGAAAATGGATGAATGGATAATTCAGAACAGGCCAGAGTATAGTACAACTTGTTGAGAGCTGCGACTGCCCTCTCTAATACTTTGGTTCATTACCTTTATTTGTCAAGATAACATTTCAAAGGGTGATCAATCATTTGACATTGTCCAATATGTGTTTGAAACACAAACTGAGGTGGATTATCTGATTTGGATTGAATGAGTAAAAAGGGCCAATCACTTATAGCACTTACGTATAAATATCCAGTGCTCAGTGCTGCTGTTTATTCACTCTTGATTCTACAATAGGGATCTGTTTTATTGTGTCATGATGGTTCAGGATACAATTTCAAAAAACAGGCTGAAATAATCTTAAAAGAAAACTGACTTCTTTCAATGGTTTTTAAAATTCAATAAACGTCCATACCAAAACATATATTTCAAGATGATTTTCACACTTGCAGTCTTCAGCTGACTCAAGTGACTGTATAGCAATTTATCCAACTTAACACAGCTCCCTCTGGAGTCACAATAAACATGCATTGTTTCCCCCTCTTGCAGTAGTACGGCTCAAGACCTGCAAACACATGTGTAAAGTAGGTGGAGTTCCCCTTTAAATGTTTAAGCAGCCGAGAATGTCTTCAGCCCTAAATGAAAGTAAGGTGACACACAATCCCAAAGTGAAATTTACATAATGGGGAAAGTTTGTCTTTCCACAATAATTACTTCATGGTCTAGTAAGGAAATCTTTTCCAGTGGACCCTCAGGTTTTTTTGTAAATAAAAGGGCTTTTATTTTGCCTCAAGCAGCTAATCACTTGCCAACAGCTTTATGATTGATAGCAATCATACTTCTTTCACTTACACAATCAGGCAGAAAACACGACAACATGCAACTACTTCCAACCAAACATGTCAATATTCAACAAAAAAAAGACCATGATTAATAATTAAGCCTTTATTAGTCCCACAATGGGGAAATTATTTCTCTGCATTTAACCCATCCCGGAGGAGCAGTGGGCTGCAATGAAGCACCCGGGAGCAACTTGGGGTTAGGTGTCTTGCTCAAGGACACCTCGGCATGTTGCCGGTAGAGGGGTTTGAACCACCAACCTTGTGGTTACGGGACAAGCGCTCTACCTCATGTGCCACAGCCGTTTCTACATAGCATGTATGTAGAAAATACACAATATCTGAACATTCTAAACACTGATTAGCGCATTTGATCTGACTTTAATATGTGATAGGCCAGTAAGACTATCAAATGAGGTAAACATATTCACTGGCTGTGAAAGTGAAACTGCTTTTGTTTCTGTTCTCATACCTGGCATCCAGATCCCAGAGGGAGGGATCATCGCTGGTCCAGGGGTTGGACGGCTCCGGTGCCATCACAAACGGGTCATAGTCCATGTACTGCTCAGTGTAGCTCATCAGACTGACCCACACACACACACACACACACACACACACACACACACACACACACACACACACACACACACACACACACACACACACACACACACACACACACACACACACACACACACAGGGGACAGAGGACAGGAAAGGTTGAGGGCATAGCTGGTCAAAGGTTAGGAGTCAACGTTTTACACTGCACTCATTTCGAATTTTTCTTTTGAACCTTTTGTTCAATGAGATCAATATTTCCTCTGTTTGTCTGATATAAATGTGACTTGAATGCTATCTGAAGTTATTTTAGTGAATTATGCAAAAACAAATCGTTAAGCAGGAACATCTGTTCTGATCAAAAGCTCAGATGTGATCCACCTACCTCTCTTTGATAGTCTGCGATAAAAAGGAACCGAGAGAGACAGTGCAGAAAAAAGTGCAACAACACCAGCAGGACTCTGAAAATGTGTTTTTGCTCACAGTTTAAACCGCAACTCAAGAATCTATAACACAAATGTTGTTTATTTACGACATCATCACTGCTGCTTCCCTCCATAACATACAGTGTATACAGTATCTGCATTGTAGCTATAAGATTTGGAAAAACACACAAAAAAGTATAACTTATAAATCAACTGATTATGCCTTGTCATGGCATGGTAAAGTCTTTTTTAATGGAGAGAAAAATATGAATCTGTTCATCCCCTTTTCAGACAATATAAACTTTATTTTGTTTTGTATTTAAACTCATTTAGAAATTCTAATTATGATAACCTTTTGATTTACATCTTATTGCAGAACAGAATATGAACTGTACAGAAAATAACAAGTTAGTACTTGAGTCAGACCAAATCAGTCCTGTGGAGCTTGTAAACTAACAGATAGCATCTAATACTACAATTTTAGCCAACAAATCAGTCAACCAAGAAAATAAACTAAAACAAATATTACTATTAAATAAATAGAGGGTGTTAGACAAAGACAATGGATGAAACATATAGATCAGAGCTTGTATATAATCATAAGATCAAACAGGAAGCACAAACACACCTCAGATTGATGCATTATGAGTGCAGTCAGCAACAACACAAGGCAAGAAGAGACTCAGGACCATGGACAGCGACAGCCTGAACACAATCCATTAAAACCTTTTTTCAAAATTTGTTTGGGTGTTCGTGTGCAGTGCTTTTGTGAAATGTGCATACATGTAATTAAAAGACAGACAACAAGTAAGACTATCTTTGCTCACTATCTCAAAAGCTTTGCACTTTGGTAGTGAGCATTCCGAACAGGAAACCTCCAACCAAAGAGCAGTAAAATCTTTTTAACTGGAAGTGAAACTACATCCTGTGAGAGCGAACCTTTGACTGCAAAGTGAGCATCGCCAACCTTCTTTCTATGTACATCTGTCAGCTTCTTTATTTTTTGAAAGATGTGCTAAAACAGCTGTAGGGTATCACATTAAAATAGGATTTATTCACTTGTGTTTGATATTTTTTGTCTTTACATTCTTCCATAAGCACAAAACTGTAGTAGTTCAGTCAACACATTGGCTTTTAGTATGTTGTCTCAACAGCAGTTTAATCTTACTGTTACAGCTGGATCACTGACAGAAAAACATCCAACCTACACTAATATCATATACTTACTGACCCAAAAAGTGATCCCATCTGACAAATTATTGTGTGATTATAAAGAAAATGTATGATACCAGTCGCCTTGAATGTTATTGCCCTAAATGATTGATGGTTTTGTTTGTGTTAATGCCCAAAACTATCCACACCAATTAAACTCAGCTCTGTACATGGGGTCAAGAGGTTAAAGGGTCTGGGAGGCAGAGCAGCGCAGCAGCGCAGCAGCCAGCAGTAATCACAGTGTTCTGCTCTGCTGGGAAGTAATTGCAGTCCCGACTGACTGAGCAGTGGATGGGACTGTCAGGCAAGCAAACATAGGAGCAGACATGCCACAGAGGATGTAGACAAGAGACACATGCATAAATATATGTTGTATCTTTAGGGTAGGTGGACAAAATAACAAGAATGCCTGTACAACTTAATGCAATTCAACACAATATCCTAATTATAAGATAATAGTGAGGCTTACAATGTGTGCTTTAGGCTGTGGCAACCTTTAACCCTGTTTCTAACCACTAGCATCTTTATATATTATCCAGTTAGCTCTGACTTTAACTATTTCTACCTGAATGCCTGAATGCCTGAACCAAACCACCTTACCCAGTGTAAACTATTCTTTCTTTATCAGTTTGTTATTTTGTTACATGAAAATTTGCCAGTACAGTAAGATGTTTATAACTGTTTCTAAAGAAAATCAGTTTGATTCAAGTAAATCACCCTGAAACTTTTTTCAATTCTAGTGTAGAGACATGCTGGATTATTTGTTGTTTACAGATACAGACACCTTAAACAAGTGGATTTCATATAGCAAAAGGCTGCATTAATATTTCTACAATGGCCAATTTTGTTTCACTTTTTTAAACAAGTTAGGTTTGAGGACAACAGACAGAAATTAGTTTAAAGAAAGATCTTTTTGCAGAGCCCATAGATCATTTCTGGATCTTCTAACCTCTCTTTAATGATGCAGGTTGACCTGTGCCTTGCCCTTGGACCCCTATTCCACATTGCAAAACCCATGAGGCAATGAAGCAAAGGAATCCAGGGAGAAACCAAAACCTACCTAGCCTGAAGACCTTACCCTATTCAGCCCCAAACATAAAGGCCAACATCCCTAATGCTGTAAAATTATACCAAATGCCAAATGGACACCACCACAGGTTCAGATGGGGTGTCAAGACAAATCAAGACTTCATCTTCCACTGCTCTAGTACAGATATAATACAAGGGAAGTCAGGAGGGCATGGGTTTGTCAGAATTATAGATGGTCAGAGACAGCACAGCAGAGGTGAAAGCAGGCAGGCGGCCTCTTTATGAGAAAAGCTGTGTCTCCTTCTCGGCCAACATGGTGAGTAGACTGAAAAGATAAAGATTAGACATGCTCTTCATGGTGTGCAGTATTTCTAGTGCTGTAGAGTAGTGAGTTTCCTTCACTGTACCTTTCAGCAACTTTAGACATCTTCATACGGTGACGGTCTACCTGGGTGTTCAGGAATACGATCTGAAAGAGGAGATGAAAAGAGTCAGTGTTTATGCTGGTTTTGTACAAAATAAGGAGACAAGACAGTACAGTAAATGTCTTAAATGTCATTAATGTCGGAGTATGGTCTTGGTATTTAGCAAAATGTGTAATATGCATTGTAGAGGCTGTCAATGTTCTCGGCAATGCTTCTGTGGCAATGACATCAAATGCTGGTGGAGTTAACATTATACAGCACAGTAAAAATATAGCATATTTTATTTTTAAATGAGTCATTTTGGATGAATTTTACCTCTTTCTCTACATCCTCCTTGGTGCCTTTCCTGCAGTGGTGCAAGGGAGTATGTATGGGACTCTGAGACTGTGATCCCTCCTCTGCCAAACCATACACTGACTGGGCCGTTTTGAAGGGGGAGAGATTATAGAGAGATACATTGTGTACTTATTGTTTTCTCGCAGCACAGATAAAAAAAAAAAATTGCTTGCATGAATGTAAATTTCACTAAGTGTCGTTACGATTTTTTTATTTGTCGATTTATGTCCACTGAAATAAAGTAATCTGCATTTTAACGAAATTCAAAGTATTTTTCAATATGTACATTTATTGTAACCAGATAACAGTAAGTGCTTTTCTTTCTTTTTCTTAACCTTGGAAGACTTTCACCTTCAATGACTTCCTGAAAAATATCGTACCAAAAGCTTCACACCTTGTCTTTGGAGCTTATACCTTCTTAACTCTATGAGGGTTCTTCATGCGTCTACATTTCCTGATGTCCATCTCTGTCGTGTTAACACATCCAGGCTGAAGAAAACACAAGCAAAAAAATAAGTATTACAGTCAGTACTAGTGATGTTAAGTTAACCCAAAGAAAGCTGTGGATGATAAAAAAGAGACAGTATGTGGGTGGAAGATGAGGTAGACGGCTATAATCTCACACACACATACAGAGGCTTACCACAGGTCTATGGACGTCCCAGAAGGCTCTCTCCTGACTGTCAAGGATCTTCCTCTCAGTTTTATCCTTTTTCCTGTCGATCCTGCAGATGAGATCAGTTAGTGTGAGAAATACAGCATGCAGCTGTGTACATGTAGTTGAATCAGGATGGAAGGAGAAAGAGGGGAGAAAGATAATCTGGATATTATAAAGTCTATATGCCCATCAGTTTTTAACAATATTGATGCTCATGTGCCCAAAGGTTTAGCATGGCCCTGCACCTCTCTGTGCACCATCTCTTGTGTGTGTGCACTGTTCACAACCACTGATGTGTTCATACTGCAGCACTGACAGTACACACTGTGGACAAATCTACAGAAAGGACATAATTCCTTTGTAGTTCAAATAAACTAGTGTCCACTAAATTATCTTTGGTTGGAATTGAAGGCTGTAGCTATCTCTTGACAGAATGGCATCCCCAGCGATTAAACAATTAAAATTTCTACCAAAATGTAGTAAATTTACTCAGTATCCTAATTTCATACTTAATATTTTTACTTTACTATATGTCCTTTACTCATTACACAAATACATGTATTTACATATATAGCTAGTTACTTGTCATATAGTCTTCCTTACAACACTGATAATGGCTGTTTTTAGTTAAAACTTTCAAAGAGGTTTTCATTTTTTATATAAAGGACCTCCAAACTGAAACCCATGAAAAATGAATAAAACAATATGAAGATCAAGTCCTCTGGACAAAAAAACATAGTTATGTGTGTCCACTGGCTTTTTAAAACTGTTGGTCACACAGATCAGAAAGCAATTCTAAGCTGCATGCAACTTGCACAATCACTATGTCCTAAATTAAAGGTGGCAGGTGCACACACGAGTGTGAAAACCATACAGGGTCCATAATAGTTTGTCTATGTATCTAAAGATCTTGGGACTATTTTGAACACACTGTTCTCTACACCTTGGATTCAGAGTTTATCAATAAATTAAAAAGTAGTGTTCTTGCTCAGTCAGGTATCCATCTTTTTTTCCCCTTTTTATCCTCTTCTGTCTCCATTTTCCAATTTATATATGTTCCCAAAGCTTACTGTCCCTCATAGCGAAATTATAAAAATGATGTATCATGTTTTCTATAACTCAGAAACAGAAAGTTGTAGACCTACGGAGCCCCGCTAACACTGGACAGTACATGTTGTAAGGAACCCCTTTACAGGAGGGTTAATGGAGTCTGTCACAAACACTCACTGTTCATAATATGGGATGTGGCATATTGATACTGTAGTGTTTGTCTTTTACCTAAGGTGTAAGTGACATCACTGCATGAATTGTAGTTTTTATGAGTTGCCGTGGTAACAGAGCACACTTACTTGACCTGGGCCTCAGCCTGCATGTAGATAAACTCCCACTTCCTGGCAAAGGCTCTCTGCAGCCTGGCTAGGTTCTCCTGTTGGAGAGAAGAAAGAGACACAGAGTCATGTTATGATCAAAAATCTCAAAGGAAAAAAAGAATATTAAAACTTAAAATATTAAAACCACAGTTTTGAAGTTTCTGAGATACAGTATAGATCTCATATTATCACAGACACGCATAAATCTGACCTTTAAGGGATTGTGATTTTCTGCCTCGGTCCTGACACACAGATCAATACTAAGAAGTATCGATTTGTGTATAGAGGAACAATCCAGCACTCACCGCTTCATAATCTGCCAGCTCCAGCCTGGTCTTGTTCTGCATGGTCCGCTTGCACAGGTAAATGGCTGCAAGAGGGACAAAGAGGATCCAAGACTGGGATTTATCAGGAGGCCTATACACTCCCCTTCATCTTGAATCTCTCATCACCTATGCACCTGCTTCATCTCTCCTCACCTCCCATGGTATGAGAGTATAATCACTTTCGGAGGCCGCCTGTCCACTCTTGCTCTGGACAGGCAGCTTTACGAAAATGATGATTGGTGATTGACTAATCCTCTTGACTGGTCCCCTCTACAGCAAAGGGTACAAGTTGTGCTACATAGCGTAGCTCAGTGGGAGGTCATTTGTATTTATATTAAGGTATAACCTCATATAAAAGGGTGTGTTTAATCCTATAAAAAGGTATGAACTATTATACATTATATCAAATCCAATTTTTTTGACACTTTATATGATCCGATTGTTTTTTTAGCGATATCCATTTAATGTATTTACATTCTGTAATTACCTCTCTAGAAGTTAGTTTTCATTGTTAGTGGAGTCCACACCTCCCACATGGTATACAAGCTTCCTCTGACAAACTGGTATACAAGCTTCCTCTGACAAACTTCATTGAAACTCAAAATGATGAAATAATTTTATTGATAGCAGATATTAAGCCAGACAAACCACTATACAGTATTCAAAAGAAACTACTATGTATTCAGCCTTTGAATGAAAAGTTACAAAAATATAGTAGAATTGCAAGATTGGTAGACAAATTATATAGTTATATATGACTGGTTGATATCCACATATTTAAACAGTCAGTATAGGCCATGCAAACCAACATATTGGTCTAACCCCACTGTGAATAAATATTTAGGTTACCACATAGCTTTACAGTCATTATCAAACCAGTGCCTGTAAACCAGAAACTGAGACTGTTATCTATACAATATAGTTGTTTCTGCAAATGAGATTAACATTTTGGGAGTTGAGCTGTGCTCTACAGCCGAGCTATAAATATTCACTTACAGCTACACGAGAATTTGTTTTTAGTCTTTATTTAATTAGCTGTTGCTTGGTGAAGGTAAATGAAGATTTGTATGAAACATTTTCTAAAGTGCTGTTTGGGATCCAGATTGATCCCTTTATTAGTTCTGAATGTAGAGTCCATTTCACTGTTATTTATGGATAATTGTATTCTGCTGATTTGGGAACTGTAGAATGCACTCAACTTTAACCTCATAAGCACTTGAAAATGCAGTGAATTAAATTTACAGACTGAGTACCGGTGAAATATTATAGTCGAGACACTGATACTGATCAACAGCTCTATCAACACTCCTTCAGATATCATATTGTTGTCTTTTTGGCCATTCAGTGGTACTACGTATTTCCATTACAACACTATTCTAGGATAATATATTTGATGAAAACGAAATAATCCTTTAAACATGGAGGAATACTTACATAAGGAAAATTTATCACAAAAATGTGTGTGTGTGAAAAATAAATAAAACAAAAATGTAAATGTATCCCTCTTACCATAGTCTGTGTTCTCAGGCTCCCAACAGTTGGATGGCCAAAAATACGGTGCCTGGCGGTAAAACAGTGAAAAAAGTGAGAGTGAAAAGATGTGGATCAACCAATGGTTAGTATTTCAAAGACAGAGATCCAAAACTATGCAGGCGATTGCATACTTTCAAAACCTTCTGCCAAAATTTGGAGTGGTGACAATCACCTTTAGGAGACAGTTGTTATGACTGTGACACACAGCATTGCACATGATTGCAGTGCACCACTATGTGAGCAATACAAATATTTTCATTATCAGTATTGAACAGATTCAGAACAGCTGACTCCTAAAATGTTTCTCCTAGTAAGAGGCATCCTGGGGTGCTGCAGAGGCGTGGGAGTACTGCAGCAACACAATAAAGTGAGTAGTGATGAAAGCTGCAAGATAAACAATTGGAAAACAGAATAAAAAGCCAGCAGGAAAAGAAGAGATTCTGATAGGATTGTTATTTGACATAGCTCGCAGGGTTTTGAATCACAATTTTTAAAACCATCTTTTGTTGTTTCAATGAAGAGAGACTTTTACAGGGTGTTAATTGTTTTGATTTTCCTCCTCCGTGTTTCTCTTTGCCTTGCACTTCATTTGCCTGAAAAATGAAATGCTAATGAATGGTGATTATCTCTATGTAGCTTTTTTACAATGGCGAACGGCCCTCCTCCTCCTCCTCCTCTTGTATTCTCCACCACTTCACTTTGAAGGAGGAGTACCAAGGTCAAAGTACGGTAATGTGCACTGCGGTCTCGTTTAATTAAACTGCTCCTCTAGCTCTGGATGAGACTCACCCTCCAACAAGACTCAGTGAATAAGACAGAGGAAAATACTACACAGAGATCATTCTTATCTCACCGTGTGCTGCCTTGCTGTTCCCCACTGAGGAATGTGAAAACATTGTTTCCTTTTTAATTAGGAAATTCTGGATAAAACTGTCTGACATAATTAATCAGTGACTTTTAATGGCATTGTTTTATCTGTGAACAGTCAAGGAGGAGTAAAATGTCTCTCTTTCCTTTCTGTCCCATGGCGAGACTTGAATTCTAGTGCACTACTCTACTACACTATGTTTCTCTGCAGGTTTTTGGTAGCCGCCTACTCAGACCTCCTTCCCTCGCCGGCTTGATGAATATTTTAACAGATCACCATTCATTTTTAATAGGGTCACAGGATCCCAACATAGTACTGAAAAAAGTATAGACAGCCGACAGGCCCTTTTGTAATCAAGAACAAGATTGGTGTGATGTAATTCCATAACAGAACAAGTAATCTTCAACGGTTGATTAAGGTCTTTATGAAAACTAAGCGCTCTCACGATTAGATTAACCTCGCTGGACTTATGATATCTCTCACGCTAATGCAGGATTAGTTTGAGCTTAGGTATGTTACGAAAGGCACAGGCAATTTGCACTTATTGAAGAAAACAACTTTAATGCATTCAAATAAAGTGCTGTTATTAGAAAATCAAGCATTTTACACACAATATGTGTACAAGTCCAAAATTCCAAGAATGGCATTCCAGTGGAGGACCTGGCATCGTGTATTTTAACCATTTATCAAGCTCTTTTGACTGGCTGAAATGTCCAGGAGGAACCCTACATGATTCAAATTAAAAATATTTCTACAGCTGTTATGTGTAGCTTTAACAAGACAACAGACTACAACAGTGCTTTGAGCTACATGCTATCTCACTTTGCTAACATTCTCACAATGACAATGCTAACATGCCAATTTTTAGCAGATACAATTTTTGCCATGTTCACCATCTTACACTAGCATCTATTTAGCACAAGACACGTTATATAGTATAGCTGGGGCCGATGGGAATGTCAATAATTTGGCAGGTATTTAGTAATTAATTTTGGATAATTTAAGATTTTGATATGGCGCTAGATGAAAAGTCGGGGGACCAAATGACAACACATGTATCGCTAAAAATATTTATTTTCTACACAGGTGTGTTAGTGTTCCTGCTACGTAATATTGTGCATTTACTCTAAAGTAAATCCTTTACTCGCTTGTGCTGTAAACTCATCCAGCAGAAGTCTCTCAAAATTCAATCTGAGGTCACAAAATGCAGAATCAGATAGTTTCTCAGGTCTCTCAGCAATTAACTTAAACATGGAATGGTAGTTATAATAATGTTTTAAAATCAATGCGTTAGCGTTGTTGGCAACATTTGATATTGCACTCAGTATCAGGTGACAAAAGAGAATTTCAGCAAAGAGCCAATTACCTATTTCAGGAGTCTCAAAAGACCATATAACCCTAAACCATTAACCCAAGACACACCAAAAAGCAAATGTTCACAGAACTCTCTTTGTGGCAAACTGTCAGTCTTGAACTATCTAAATAAAGATATTATGATCTATTGATACTAGAAGTAGCCACGTTTGCCTGCTGCAGCCTCCTCTGTGTCTTTATCATCACTTGATTCTACTGCTCACCTGAAAGCGGTAGAAAGTGCCATCATCTTTGAGGGAGAGGACGTGGTCTGAGATAGGGAAGAAGTACCCCTGAGCTGCAATGAGACTCCCGATGTGCATGGCCTCAGCTGTGACACGAAGAGAACAAGGACGGCTGATTACTGTGGGTTCCTCAGTAATAGTCCCAGAAAGAGAATCTGCCCAAAATATATATATCTACTTGGATGGAATTGACTCAGTGGTAGCAATATTAAGACAATGCAATCAAAGTACAGACTTGTGAAAGTGATGTTTCAGGGGAAAAAGTAAAGCAGCTGCCAAATATAACAATATTCAAGACAGGATTTTCTAAAGAGGAGGATTTGGAAAAAAGCCACACATGTACTGTTATGCCATTAGATGTCACACAGTTTACCATCTTCCATGGCCTGTTGTATCCTTTTAAATTCAAATTGGATTTCAGCTATAGGATTCAGCACTGAGGTGGTTTGACTGGGGGTTTACATGGATGACTCAATTATTGACTCAGTCCAGGCTGTGGGCTATTGCACCAACAATAAACACTGCTCTCCCACCACCATGCCTCAGGTCAGGTCAACTAAACAACAAATTCACAGAAAAATCTAGCTGTTTTTGTTGTTGTTGTTAAAACCTTAGTTTTCTTATTTCCCTGCTCATTCTGTTGTTTTTGCACTGTATTTTCTTGTTTTAACTTGTGAAAAATGTATCAGTTGATGATGTTTGAGTTTCTTCAGATAAAGTGTAAGGCAAACTGCACAGATATTCTATTTATTCAAACATACCTGTATTTTAGTTTCTGAAAAGATAACATTTGACAGATTTTTCCTAAGACCTGCGCACCACCTCAGTGCTACCACACATTGTGTCTGACCTTTCATAAACTGGACTGCTGTGACAAACTCCGGTTATCTAGCTGCCATGTCAGGTAAGTTCTCAACATAACAATAAATATACCTCAGTAATTTATATTGCACTGTACGACAACTTCAAAGTACATTTGACATTTAACATAAAAGACAACTCATGCTTTCATAATTTTTTTGTCATTTGTGGCTATAATAATCTAATTTGGGAAATGCTGCACCCGGTAGGTTTCTGTGCATAATTCTTTCAATATTAACATGCATTTTATAAAAATAAAGCCCTGTAGTTCTAATAAGATTTTTGTTCTCATGGTAGGCTGTTGCTTTTCAAAAAGTCATTATATTCAACACTGCATTCAGGTATCATTTGTCAAAACATACCTGGATCCTCCATTGACAGGTTCTTCATCAGCCACTGTACAATATCTGTACCTGAATCAGGTCAGACAGAGAAAGACAAATGATGGTTATACAATGTATGGCCACACATCTTGTATAAATGGGTTTGATTTAAGAAATAGAAGGAAATGGGGGAAAGTAAGAAAAGCAATAGAAAATAAAAGTGATTTTTGTCGCTGGACTTACGATATCAGACAAGATGAATGAAATTAAATAAATATGATAACCCCCAAAACTCCAATTAATATTATTTGTAAAAGAGGCTTTTCAATAGATATTGAAACTAAAATAATTATATCTGCAAGCTAAATTAAAGAAACGATTTCAAAATAATAGAATCCAATGAAGAAATAATAAATATTCTGACTTCTTCATCCCAAGCAGTTGTCTTGAAACAGATATATCAACCAAGACAAGTTTCACACTGCTCAAATTTAAAATGATCTCCTACCCACTGGCACTCAGAAAAGCAATTTTTAGAGAAGTTACATTATTTTATGTATTAATTTACAATGGGTTAAGATACTTAAGGTTCTTTCTCGGTGGAGATAGAGTTTCATCTCATCTGTGCTTTTTCCTCTGCTTTTTCTGAGTTCCGAGGGAGGCGGTGTTAAATTCTTCACCATTCATTAGTTTCCTTGCCCTCGGCACTCAGCTACAAACATTTGAGCTGCTGTTCTGCACATCCATCCGCTGCTGAAGTAATTGTGTTTATTGATATGCTCTGCTTATGGCATTTTGGTGTAATGCATTTTCCATAAGTGCAAGGACTGAGAGGGTGAAGAAGAATGTTAATAGCCTTTCTTTGTTTCCATCATTTGTTAGAGGTGTGTCAAAGCCTCCCAACTGTGGCTCCAGACTTTTAAAGTGATTTAGATTATCAATCGAAACAACAACAGCCAGCAGGCAAGGTGGCTGACTTCAATCCCCACCTGACAGGTACAACTGGCTTATAATGTCATTATTTTTCTATTTTAAATGTGTTGTGCATGTTTCCCATCATTTTCTTGACAGTAGGATAACAGCATTATTCATTATGTTTCCACACTCTCACTTTCTTTTCCAAACTTTTAATCATATGTTGTCCTCCCACTCTCCCTTCAGCTATTCTGAGCCACTGCTGAAGAAACGGATCATCAGCCTTAACAGAACCAGAATAAAATGCAGCCACAATTCACATATGTATGTATATCGATCATCCATCCATATTAGAAGAGAGATATAGAGTTGAATAGATGGATAGATATTGCAAGTTAACATGAAGTGGATGCCTGAACAAAGTAAATTACTTAATCCAATAGCAAATATTACATTTGGGAGACTATCCTGACCAGAAAAACAACGGCATTGCTTGTTTGATCAAAAACTAATACGTATTTTTAAAGAGCCAACAGATAATTATCACCCACCTCTGCAGCCCTCTTGATCCTCTACAGAGTGCAGAGATGAGGGAAAATAAATGAATACGGGTTTTAACAACCCATGTCTACATCTTTTTATGACACAGACCTTTAATGTTTCAAGGAAAAAATTATTGTTCTCAGATTCAGAGTTGTTTTGATGTTAGTATGAGGCAGAAAACATCTTTGTGAGGAAGTCAAGAAAAACTTTTTGTTTCGTGATTCTTTTTTACCGTGGTGACAATCTTTCCCTCAACTTATTCAAGTGGTTTGGGTGGTTTTGGAAGGCAGTTAAACACAAACAGTTTTTAATTTAGGGTTGAGGACTTGTTGTTTGTTGCTGTTTAAAAGGATTTATCTACCTTATTTCAAGAATTAATTCAAGAGAACGAGGAGAGCACTGAACAACCTACCCTGAAAAGAGGATCCACAAAGAGGATTGGTGGATGGTCTCCTCAGGGCCCCCTTTTGACTTTCTCACTTGTAAAAGTGTGTGTTTGCACAGTGCAGGGTTTGCCTGTCTTTGACATCTACTTCTCTCTCTACTTCTTACCTGTAACTACACTGGGGATTTTGGTCATGAAACTTTTCACAGTTCTGATGGGCACACCCTCCGTCTCATCCTGGATGAGAGTGATAATGTCTTCAATCTGCAGAGGATGGCAGGCAAGGAGGACAAAAGGAGGGACAAAGACAAAAAGGGAAAAGTAGATACAGTTAAAACATGTTAGTTAAGATTGAAGACCACACAAGCTGACCTGTTGAAAGAGGCTGCCTGTGAAATTAGACACAACCAGTGTGTGTATACCTTAGCACAAAACTTGCTGGTTTGGTTTACCAAACAGAAAGAGGGTGCATTAATTGATGCACAAACAGAGACAAAGCTTTCAGAATTTTTGGTGTACCAAGGCATTTGTTTCATTTAACCATGAAATGCTACTGTTTTTACATGTTATGAAATGGGCACCTGGAAAACTGCTCAAAGAAAAAAAAAAATTTGGAGTAGTGAGCTTATGTTGCATTAGTGGTTCTCCTCATCTCCGTCACTAATTTCTCATTGGTTTATCACTTAAATGTCTTGGCCCAGAATCTTGTTTTATAAGTAACTAAATCACATAAAGGAAGTAACAGTCCGAAATAATGTAGCCTTTAAACATGCAAAAAGAAAAAGCTGTAATCAGATGCTTACACATGGTTACTGTACATGGTCATAATATCTACAAAAGTTGCTAAAACAGCATAAAGTGGGAGGAAATCTCAAAACTGAGTCACAGGAAATCATTTGATATAAACAGAAGATGAGGTTCAGCTGGAACAGCACGTGCCGTTGGCTTTATATCATAACTGTACGGATATTAAACAAAACACAACGCCCACTTTGCACTGTAGTAGTCAGATCTGTTGTTTTGATTGCAATGTTGACACCCCCTCTCTGCACAGATGCTTTCTTGTTTGTGTCAGTGAGTGGGATGTGATAAGTTGGTCGCTTTGGAGACAGCTTACTCAAAACTATCACTGAATTCAGCCCTTATATAAAAAGAAAGAGAGGGGGAGGGGGGTTACACGTGCTTTTTACACCTGGACCATTAAAGAGATCATCAGAAAGACACAAAATAAATCATGCGCACATTCAGTCATGAATTCACAGATAAGAAAAATCCTTTGACTTCCTGTGCATCTAGTGCATACAGTGTATTGTACAGCACATAAAGCCCCGTATTCTAAAAATGAAGTCCTCACACAACAAACTGCATTGTGAATTACGTTTTGAGGGAAACATGTTTTGTCGTGTATAATTTTTGCTTTTGATGTATCTCAAATAAGTTTCATCCCATTTATAGAAAGTCGTCTATCACACAAGGGACTGTTAGTGTCCTGTATGAACCAAGTACGAAACATAACCATTTTGTTGTGTTTTTGTTTTGTTTTAATTTCATAGTCATCTTAAGACAAACCAAAATGTTTTTTATTAAACATAATTAAGTAGTTTTTTAGTGTTCAATTTTTTGATTTGTTTCAATTTACAACATTAACCAAATGTTTTAAATTGTTTAAAACTGTGACCCTAATTCAGGATAAAAAGTGTTTCCCCAGAACAGTAATTATTTGTGCAGTTTAGTTCTTTGGAAACATAATCTTGATTGTGACAGGGTCCTCATGCTGTGTGCATTTTCTTGACCCTTTTAGATTTGTGAGTATATTTATAATATAGCTGTCAGTGAAGTACAATTCTCGCAGACACCCACACTGGGTCAAAGCTTACATGACTAATTCCACACAGAGTCTCTATTTAATGTACAGTGCTTTATATAGACACAACATACTATGCATCCAATCCTGTAATAAATATTTCTCTAAATGATCAAGCTTGTACTATGCTTTGCTGATATTTGATTGTATGAGTACAATGCAATATATATGTATCTCATGTCCTACAATACAAAAGAGTATCTTGTTCTAACCGCTAAATATTTAGAAGCTGTGATATTTATAGCATAGGAACCTAAATGAGGAAATGCAGGATGAGGGCGAGACAACAGAAGAGAAATTAAGCTGCTTCATAAAAGCAAAAGGACAAAGCTACAAAAGCATCACATTAGTATTTTGCAAAGCACAGCTTGTTGAATGTTTGTTATGCACACTAGCTCCCACAGTGTGACCTTCACTAAGTTTCTTGAAAAAGTTACGATTGTTTTTTTGATTTTATGATATCCATCTAATATATTTATAAAATACCACATACTAGACTTATTTCCATTGTTGTCCTGGTATTTAACCACCAACCAACCCTATCGGGGATGGACAGAGGCATTGGCCTAAGATACACTGGAGATTAAGGACTAAGCTATTTTCTTTTTCATCGAACAAACAAGCTACAAGGTTGTGTTATGTATCCATCACCTGCCACATTTTACAGCTCTAAATCAACACCTTGTGGTCGTAGATATCAATGCATCCATCTATACATAGTTTTGGCCACTTAAAGGAATAGTTCAACACTTTGGGAAGTACATATTTTTCGTCTTTCCCTCGCCAGCAAATGATCGGTGGGTGATCCGGGCACCAGTAATACAGATGGAAGCCAAACATCGTTCATTTGTTTCCCTCTAAGTTTGAAGCTGAAACCAGGTAACAATTAGCTTATCATAAAGTATGGAAACCTATCTTGTTTTTTTTAAATACACAAACAAATATCCCAAAACAACAATTTGTGGTTTTATAGGGAATTGCAGGCTGCAAGAACTTCTTGGCCAGGTCAGCGACTTCCTGGAGTTTATGGATTGATGAAAAGACTCTATGAGAACTCGCTGTGCCGAGGCAATAAATAATTGGAGCATGTAACTCCTTGTTAGACCATAACTTGTCAGTTTTACATTTCTGTATGAGATCAATTTTGGAGAGAGACTAGTTGTTTCCCTAAGCTTCCAGTTTTTATTCTCAGCTAAGACTATAAGCATTGCTCAGGGACACAATTACAGAATATATTTAAGAAAAGAAAAGCTCAAAAAGCACATCCCATTCACCTCCAAAGACAAGACAACAGCCAACATTCAAACTAACAAGAATTTTTGTTTTAAATCTAGCCATCAGTCTTCTGTCCCCTTGTTCCCCTCTTTTGTTGAGGTAACTGATCCTGGCTGTCTGCCATAAGCAAGGGCACAGGCAGCTTCAGGCTACACATCAGAATCAATATAATACGATTCTAACAAGACCTTGATGGTTTGTGGAGACAGCTGCTCAAATGACTTTAGTGGCTTCCGCTGTCATGAAAAATTCACTCCTGCCCCACCAATCAAAACCAGTTATCACTACAGGTTTATTGCAGACTACAACAGCTGTCGACTCAAGAATTTTAGAAAAAGAAAAGCCCAAATTGCCGCATGGATGTCTGATCACAAAAAGGCTGCCATTTTTTAATCTGGAAAAAGTAGTAAAATCTAAAATGCATGACTACCTAGGCATCAGGGGATGTTTTCCTTTACATGGATACAACAAGTTGAGTCATAGTTGGTAGATTAGTCACAGTCAAGAGAGAAAACAGACAGCTTCAAACAAGCATATAGTGAATCAGCTTGAAGACCAAAAAATAAAATAAAACATCACATCACTGGTCTCAACCCTGGGGAGTGGATTATAAAAATCGCCACAGCAACAATCACTTAGTTGAAACTGAGATACGATCAAAAATATCTCAAGGAGCATCACTTTAAAGTTACACAAGGTACCTTAACGCATGTGCCTGTTTTAGGGATGTGTGAGTTTGCTTGTGTGGTTGTGTTTCTGTCTTGGCTTTGAGTTCAGCCCAGTGGGAGCAGATTTCATCAGACTTATTGCAAGCCACTCTATTTAATGCCCTGTGGGGCAGTGGGCTGCCTGATTACAGGGTTATCGCCATGCACTTAACATGGACCAGCTAGTGGGCAGACAAGCAGTTTGGCAGACAGGTGGGTTATGGTGGGGACAAGGGCTATGCTGTTGATTGTGGTTTAATGATCCCCTTGGGCAACAGGATGGCCTCAACAGTGATGCTGATTCCATTGTCTCCGTCCCTCAGTAATCTGTTTAATGTTTGAGTGGGCATCGTTCTTTCTGGAGTCTTATGCAAGACAGAAAGAGGCATCTGATGGATAGTGAAGTGTAGGGAGGCAAAAATAAACACAATATTCTTTCAAACCTATATTATGGCAAGGGTAAGCTTCATCTTTAGAACACTTGAAGCCATTCACAGTGAAGGAAATATTCAAATGTTTTTCTTAGATAAAAACACAGCAAAATAAATCATTGAAAAAATATTAATTAAATTAAAGACACTCGTTTTTCACAATTACTCCTTTCAGAGTTTTAAATTGTTACACATTATTGTTATTTCATATGCAAGCAACATCTAAATGTTTTAGCTGGTTGAGATGGAGCTAATTTGAACTATTTTTGCATATTTTGTAAAATTGGTATGCCTTTTATATAAACATTTCTAATTTACAAAGTAGTAAATATTACAGTAAAATACATTGTAGTGGAATAAAAAGTACAATTCTTACTTATTTGTAACATGGTAAAACTATAACCTGGGATAAAATTGAAAATCTCAATAAACTACCTCAAAGTTCTATTCAAGTACTGCAGTACTTGATTAAATGTACTTAGAAATTTTCTACTGCAGCATTTTGGTCCAGATTTCACAGATTTTAAACGGATGTCATCTCATATATTTGATGCTGCTGTACATGTCCAGGGGGTTTCAGTTGTTAGCCGGGTAAACAAATGTTCTAGTCGGAACATTCATTTAACCTAAAACATGGTGCTGTCCCTCCTAGCCAAGAGTATTTTTCTGAATGAAAGTGGCCTAATACATTCTCAGTAGCCACGTGGACTCATGGGAAGAGGCCACAATAACTCTCAGCTGGACCCACAACCTGGAATGCACATCCCAAATACATGCAGAGGAGGCCAATAAAGTACACTTGCTCTGAAGAATACCGCCCTTTTGTATTCCTGACCCTGAAACAGCAGCAATTAGCCTTTCTTTACACAAAGAGAAATCTGTGGATCTTGGGAGAGGAGACAGACAAGGCCATCACAGTGGCTATAATGAAGCACGTATACATCCTGCTGAGAGGGAAAATGTCAGCCAAGGCCCAGAGGATGTCTGCGCAGAGATACCTGGGTAACACATTTTGAGAGAAAAGAAAGAAAATGACCTCGGCTGAACCCTGAAGCTACAAGCCTTTCACACAGTGTCAGGCCTAATGTCATTATGATGCATTAATGCTTCAGATATTTTGTGGTGGGGGGTATTACAAAAATGACCATTAAAACACTCTTCAAATGGTCCATCATAAGTCTCAAGCATGGTAACAATATCAGTCATTTTTTTAGGGTTTAAAATTGATGGCTTATGGTCATATTTTACATACCTTGGACAGTAAGCTCAAATATACCTGGGGAGAGTAGCATTGTACTCCATGAACTGATTAATTTAGATTCTGGGGAGGCTAAGTATGTGATCAGACTAGTCATATCAGACCATTCACTAATTTAACTCTTTCAAGAACTGCTTCAGCACATCTGCACATTACCCTCCACATTCAAGTGCTGAGAGACCATTCTGATTGCAACATGTTCTTCTGTGCTTTAAGTGGCTCTTGCATACTGATAAAGAACACTCAGACAGAAGGTCAAGTGGCAGAAAAAGGAGATGTGAGAAGAAGTGTGAAAAAACTTGCTGATAGCCACCCAAACAGAAAGTTTCTTGAAAATGTCATGCACATATTACATATTAGATGCGACCATGTACATGTACCTATATCCTCCCGTGCATGCATGGTTCATGACTGATGGAGGTGTGCATGGCTTAAGTACAGGGGACAGGATTAACCCACAGGAACTCTCTGCTGAGTGTAGCAGAGTGCTGCAAATGTAAACAGTGTCCTCAGACCAAATTAAATGTATCGAACATAAAGCAATATGCAAGGCTGTGCCCTCAACATCCGAAGAATGCTGCAGGTAAACAACTGACTAGTGCAAATGACTGACCCTAGATCTACTGATGGTGGCACCCATATGCACCGACTCCCTGCCAGCTCCACGGGCGTTTTGCTCTAAAATAACCTTTTGTGGAGGCATGACAAAGGTTTACCCATGGCAATCAATGATGTGTCATTAGCAACACTATACCATAAAGATCTCCAATAAAAAATGTGTCTTATGTTCATGAATGAAGCTTATCAGACTCCATCTAAATACTTTAAGTGGTTAAAAGTAGCCAAAAGATTAAACTACAGATCCGGTGACAGGAAGCCGGATTTTGGCTCAAGTTCTGAGCGTGAAATAGATTAAAAGAAACTCAATCCGCCTTTTAGATCAATTTCATGCACATATTCTTCATATAGTTTATTTTCGAGCTGTTTTAAAATCTGACAAAACAAGTCTGAGGAGACTCATTATCTACAAGTCCCAGTCTGCCAGCATGCTGTATATTCTATCACCACAAACTCAACAAACTTTAACAACATTTGATATGTCACAAAAATAACTTCATTATGATCCCTTGAAATGGAAAGCAGCTCATTTCAGTAGAAGCTCTTCTAATATGGTGTTATATGAATAAATGTTGGCACACAGGGTTGAGCATCATGTTGCTGCTAGAGTTTTCAAAATATCTATCAATTTCATGAAGATGTTTGGGAAGGTGGCAATAAAGTTCCAAAAAACTACCATTCAATATGTTTGTTGTCAAACAGATTTAAGAACTATATAAACTGTACCTCAAAGGGTCGAGTATGCTTTCATATTATAAGATACTGTATGTGACAGCAGTTCATAAAACACAAACCTAGGAAACCCTTGTCCTGGAACAGTGGAAATTCAGTCTGCCAATACAAACCTACCTTGGAAACAACCTCAGCATTTCATAATTTTACAACCTACTGCTAACATGAGCTGCACCAGCTCTCCCACATACACAAAAACACACAAACACATAAATATGGTTTAAAAGGTTAAGAATTTATTATCCTGATGTCATATTTATGATACTAATAATACAACTCACTCTACACTACCACTATCACGAAATTTGATTTAAAAAACTAAAATGTGAGTATGAACCACCTAGACTTTTAATGTGTCCTTATACGCCTTGCTATTACAATGAGACAGCCGAAGTTAGGCTTAGGCAACAAAACCACTTAGTTCGGCTTAGAAAAAACATAATAATTGGGCATTAGTATGGAAAACATGTCACAAACGTTACTTCAAAATAACTCATGAACACTGGTCTCCAACACTGGCCTCCAGGTTGAAAGTTCTGTGTTTGTTTATTTATGCTACATCACTTGCTCTAAGCATATAGCATATTTACTCTTAAGTATTTTAAGACTGGCGTAAATGGCATAAAATGATACTCAAAAAGCAAAAATGCCTTCCTTATTGCAAGCTAAATAACAAATGGTCTTGTCAATCATACGCCATTTAGTGAGACAGGGCCGAATGAAAACATGAGCCAAGAGACGCTTTACATGTCCAATTAGTATTTCAGACTGCCCAATTAAACTAATCTTGAAATCCAAGCTCATTTTATGGGTGGCCATAATGAGGTTCAAGCTTGTCACAACAGCAGTGGTTGCTGTCGGATCCACCCTAAAACACTATGATGTTTTAAATTCACTGCTGTCGCAATCACTAGTGTGTTAGTGTGTCAGCTCTAAATTGGTTTCATATTCACTGGTATTTTTTAGCTCCAGTTAAATAGAGTGTTTCAGTCATAATTTAGTCGAAGAATCAGTGGTGTTTCAGTCGTGGTTTTATTCTTAACCCCTTGTGTGGTCCTGGTTCATTATTCACACAGCCCAGTTGGTTGAACAATGCTGCAGTATCAGATAGTAATCGAGTTGAAGCATTATGTGTCTGTAGTTGTACTGCAGGCTCTGTATGTTTAGAGACAGTGGAGTGAGTAGTGTGTGGAATGAGGTATGTATAGACGCTTTGGTGTTTGCTTGAATGTGTGTGTGTGCGTGTGTGTGTGTGTAGGTGTATGAATATTGTATGTGTCATCTCGGGTAACTGTTCCTTCTGAAACCAGGCTCTGCTGTCAGTAGGGCACCTGTCCTCCCCTGCAGTGCCTGAATCCCACAGCTGCTGCACCGCTGCAGATATCACATGGATCTTTGAAGAGCAGATCACAATCAGGCTAGGAGTTTTAAGATTAGACTGCCAGGGGGTCATTCTGGGGATAATACATTATGATACCGCAATTATTATTACAGTCCCAGTGTAACATAAGATCATGTTATATGCTGCTCTATAATAATTTGAAAACCTTATTGTAACTATCCAGCTGATAAATATTTTGTATAGAATTCATACTACATTAATATTACTTTGCACTTAATGAGACAGAGTATCTTTATGTATAATTTTCTTAACTGCTTTTAATGTCTGACTATTGCTGTGTGTTTTAAGTTTTAAGTTTTTAGTGTGTAGCTTTTAATGCTGATTTTAAATGTCTGTAAAGCGTCTTTGAGTACTCTGAAAAGCACTCTATAAATAAAATGTATTATTATTATTATTATCCTTAAATACCAAATATAGTTCTAATAACCTCAAATAAACTTTGAAAAAGTATCTTAGATAAGAAAAGTCCAGATTCCCCCTATTACTGTCACATAAGATCACTGTCTTAATTGTAAATCAGTGAACTAGGGTGATCTTGGTGGTAAAACATTTTAGTCCCTTAAACTCTGGACTTAATTCAGAGAATATTCATTAAGAAATTATCTTTGTGAAAGACCTTTATTATTCCACTTGCTGTCAGGCACCAAAATGTAAAATGATTAAGCAGGCAAAGAGATAAACAAATGATGTGCAGTGTTTTCATAATGAAAAGTAAACAAACAATTCTTCACTTAATTGATTGATGAGATGTCTATTGACTCGAAGCAGTCGGATTTCCACCCCAAGCTTTCAAAAATGTTATATTTCATTAATTTAATTTAATATTTTTATTTCTGTCATGCCAAACATCTAGCAAACATGGGAATTTAAGTGACCACTATTTCATCTTCCTGCCTCAGTAAACTCAGTGTCTCAGGTGAGTTGTTTCCATAAAAACTATTAAATATCTACGATTATGTTGGAAAAAGCTAATTTTTTCTCTCCTCTCCCAGGCTTTCTCCAGATAACATTGCTAATTTATATGTTCCACATGTTAACAGCCATTCCAGTGCATCATCTGTATTTGCAAAATCTATATATAATGTAATCTTACTAAACAAAGCACCACACTGGAAAAAGGACAGTAGAAAATCTAAATGGAACTCATCGTCAATATGATTTAGACAATACATTCTCCAAATAAATCAATATTGAGCTTTTTGTTATTGAAAAATATGCTCACTAAATCTCGAGATGCAAAACAACCTGCATATATTTGGTCCAAGAACAAATAGTTTGCTTTGTCAACATACTTTCATTCATAATTCCATAACTGAGTTTAACATAATTTCCAACGAGCCTCATGATTATAGTCAGTCATTTTACACCGAATTGATAAATGCCTTTTCATAAGGGTTCCCGGCAAAAACATACCAACAGCCAATAAAATCGAATGAAAGTTGGAGGTGGGAAATCTCTTGACCAACATTGGGGAGGAAGCGCCTGTCAATGTTTTTCAGCAGTCATGCTGGAAATAAATGTTGAAAGTGCTTTGATGAATGGTGAATGAACGGAGATGCAATACAGGGAACAATACAAGTATTATAATCTGCTCAGATTGTCTAGTGTTGTAGCCGTGGTTTGTTCTTGTATTCACTATACTGTGAATCATTTTAAGATTGTATAAATGTTAGTTTTCCTGCTGCCTTAAAAATGTGAGTGAAGGTGCTAAATTCTAAACTCAGAGCATATCTATGATTGAGAGATTGCCTCCCCGCGGCTCTGAACATGGCAACAGCTGTGCCGGCGGCTAGAAACTAATGGTGATAGCAGCAAGAACAGTGTATAAGGATATATTATTGTTATTCGAGGAGATGTTATAAATGACGGGGAACAGAAATTAAGAATTAAAGTCCTGCTGCAGTTACTAGCAATACTGATCAAAATAAAGCAACTCATTACTCCACCAGATTACAACATATCAAATAGTTGTTGTTTTTTGCTATATTAGTGTTCTGAATTTCAATTTAGCACTTTTAACAGAACTCAAGTTGAATAGTTAGTTCAAAGTTGTCTTATAAGTTTTAAAATCGTCAACACCTTAAATTCACTGAATTTAAGAGACTATGCTTACCAAACTTAAAAGATTAAGTTGAATCAACAACTGTTCAGTCACTCTGACAAAGTTATTGGTCTGTCCATACAGTCTATATAGCAATCCCTTCCTAGAGCAATTCCAACGTAAGAGATGGGAGATAAGATCCACAGTCCTTGATCCATGCCCAAATGCATCACATTACAAGTTCAGCTGAAACTATAGTGAGGCTTGATTTGGCTAAAGCTCAGGCTGACTCCCTTTACAGCCAGTATGGACAAGAGATATATTAAAGTTCCCTAATTTACATATCCTCAGTGAGCTTTTTGCTTTAAAAAGGAAATATATCCATGCACACATTCTAAGTAACACTAAGAGGCTAACGTTATATTATATCGACCTTTAATCAAAGGGTGCCATAATAAGGTCGTGATAATGAATCTTCCTTGTGATGGAAATTGTTTCATAAAGTCTGGGCACTTACAGTTCATGAACAAGGGCTTCCATAAGACTACTGCAAGAGGACTCGGGTAATCCAACATTCAATCTAATATCTTGTGCAAGATTTTATCATTATTTTATTCATGAAGAGGATTAGCATGCCAACCTGGCAAAAGTCAAATTAGTTTCATCGAACTTATTAAATGTAGTGCCAAGATGCATGTGTGTGGGCATCAGTCACACATTGACACACAGTGTCTCACACACACACCAAATGAATTGTCATTCACCCTGAGTGGGCGTAATGACTGTGGAGATGGTGAGGCCGTCTGCCTGCATTGTATGGGTTTATGTCTGAAGGTCAGACACGATGGCTGTGTGACAGTGATGATGAGTCTTACTGGTTTCAGCCCAGTGCACCTGCCAGCAGGGTGATGTGACTGTTAATGGAAGTGTAATGACAACAGGATGGCTTTGACACAGTTGACTGCCAGTGCATCTCTGCCTGACAGCCGATGCCATCCCTGAGCAATTTATGAGGCCGGTCATGGTTCTGGAGGACAAAATAAAAAAAGTCTGTTTTGTTCATCTGAAACAAATCGTATTGTTTCTCCTACAACATATAACAAATGACAAAATAATCTAAAATCAGACCACAGTGGTTGAGTCTATTTCAGAAAATACTCACACATGGCTACTGTTCATATTCAACACAAATGGTTGGATGAAATAGTAACGATGAAAAATGAATCATGATTTCTCAGCAAATATGTTTTGTTGGAAGATTTATTCTTGTTTGAAAGTTTTTAGATACATTTCCAAACATTGTTCAACTATTGCAGTGCCAATGTCTGTGTGAGGCTGTTCTTAGGCACAGCGGTCCTTTGATCTAAATACTAATGCCAGTTTGCTAATATGCTCAAAAAATAAAATGTTAATATGCTGATTGAAAGGTGACTGTTTACCAATATCGCCATCATAATTTAGGATGTCAGCATGCTAAAATTGGCTGAATAGCACTAAACACAAAGTAAAGCTGAAGCTGATGGTAATGTAATTTGTTTAGCAAGTAAACTTTACAATTTTGGCCTGAGGATGTTGCTTGATAAAGTATTAAGGGACTGCAAAAGTTCATTCTGAGCAGACGGCAACCTCAGGTTCTGAAAAGTGAAGCCAACGTGGAAGTGCCTTCAATTTGCATGAATTCTAATTGCCAGCAGCGGTGACGCCTCAGATAGCAAATATAAGTCTGATTGAAGGGAAGTCTTTGAGAAAAATACCCTACTTCTTTCTTGATTTACTACTATCGTAAACTTTTTAAAGTGAGTTTATGGGCTCAATCGCTAGTTTCAAGTCTCCTTCAATACAGCATGATGTTCATTTAGTAAATATTTGACTTGATAAGAGTGAAATAGAGGTAAAAGCAGGGTATGCTCTGGGTGTGGCTTTACCGTGTGATTAACAGGTTGCCTCCACAAAGTTTTTCGGTCTGGGTTTTTAATCGTTTCACAACTTTGACATAAAAATTAAAATTGTCTTATTCAGCGTTCAGTTGTACTAAGCTCCACCCTTTCCTGTCACTTCCACAAACCAATGGGTGACGTCACCGTGACTACGTCCAGTTCTTAAATAGAGTTTTTGATTCTGAACATTAATGTATCATACATCATTGCGATCTATTTATTAATTTTCAAAACATTTCACCCATAACTCAAAATATCAACCTGCTGGTGGCGCTTAAGGAAAGGTCAGGGAAAAGTCAGGAAGTTTACTTTAGTACCGACATTTGTGTTAGCCAATTCTGTAAAGAGTTGCTTATGTTTATGCCTTACAATCACATCACAGAAGAAGTGCAGAGGCTATAAAAGATAACTGAACAAAGCAGGGTGTTAGAGAGACTGCTATGACTTTGGTAGCAGGAGAAGCAGGGGATTACAGGCTCAGCCTCCCTTGGCATGGTGAACACCTTTTGGGACATCACGTGACACCAACTACAGTGAGGACAAGGTGCCCAAGGCGACAGCAGCGCAACAGGCCCTCTACCTGACTGCAGCCCGACACAAAAGATTACCTGGATTTAGACACAAAATGTCATTCTTTTTAAAGACCTGCCACAATCTGTTCTGCCACATCAAAGAATACAAAATGTACAGAGTACAGAGTACAGAAAGCCTGAAAAAGAGCAAAGAGGATGGGCATGTAGTGTGACAAAGTTCTCCAGTCTTTATCTTTTCTGTTGAAAGGTGTTGTATCTAATCCAAATTCAACCTGTGCATCAGTAAGCATACATGAAAAAACTTAAGTGAGGGTGTGGGGAATCAGTATGTTACTTATACATCATATATATATTGTACATATAAAACTGCCCAGCTTTTGGTATCATTTTACAGCTTACATACTATAGCTGCATGGGTTTAGTTATGTAAAGATGCCGCAATGCATTGGTAAAAGCAGTTTAGCGATATGTTTTAATGTATGCATACATGAAAGTGGTAGTCTGATGACTTGGAAACAGGAAATATCAGCTATGAAATTATATTGATAACTGCAGGGATAGGAACTCCTCACCACGGGAAATTTGTCCCTGGTTGAGTCCTAGAAGGACGAACAGCTGATTTCAAGTGTCAAGGTGAATTTAGTCACTCCTCAGAAGCTTTAAAACACCTTTCTTGGTTGTTTCTTGTAAACTGAAAATAATTTTCATCTTGTTATTGGGAGAGCAGCGCCTGCATGGAGGGCTACATCAAGACAGTGGCTTTGGGTAATGATTTTTTGATTTCCCTTGTCTCTTGAAAGACTTTGCTAATCACAACCTGGAGTGTAAGTGAACAAAACAACTGATGTGCTGTGGTTATGTTGTTCATCCCCATTTTCAAGAATGTGTTCCTCTTGCATGGAGTTCCCTCTATCACACTGTAAATATGAATATCATATTGGATTCAAATGCAATGTAATTATAAGCTGTGTATTTCATCAGCTTCAGATAATCTCTCACTTCTGTCTGTTTGAATTTATTAAATCTGTGGTTTCTCCTATAAGCCTCTTTTATGGCTGTCATATCAAAAGTCAGCTGTTATTGACACAGATTGAATGTCAATTAGGTAAAGTGTTTGTTCTTGATGAAACAGCTCCATGCCACATTAAATAATAACTGTCATTATTCATTAAAATCTCTATCTCAAAGGTGAAGAGTAATTCAGCGATAAAATAGGATTGATGAAAGCTACTGTTTCACTTCAAACTTCCACTGAGTAAATATGAGCAATTATTATTATTTTTAATTTATAATTATTGTTATTGATATAACAAGTTGTAGGGCAGCAGTGGAAGAAGCACTCCCAAAACTCCCTCAGCTCCAAACTCACCTTGCTCACTTCTCACTCACAATTCATTGGTGCCAGACTGCCCTATATACAGGAATTATAAAACATCACCACAGACCCTTCACACCCTGAACACAGCCTTTATCAACTTCTCCCTGGGCGCTACGAACTACTGTGAAACAAAACAACTAGACACTTACATCAATTACTCATCAATGTTGAGTTGATTGAGGTAGAGCTAATTTGATCATGCTTTAATAGGACTGCAACTAATTGTTAATTCCATTAATTATTCAGTAGATTTGACAAATGAATTAAGTGTAGTACTTAATGCACAAATGAATATGCCGTCCCACTTTCTAGTGTCACCTGGCCATGATGCTGTTAAATAGAAAAGTGGGATGATAACAAGTGCAAATCAACTGAGCACCAGAACCTGACTAGGTTTCAGTTTGAGCATGTACATTTTATAACATGCTGAACATTTTCCCGGTAAAATTGTATTTCTAAAACCACCATACTGCACAAATGCACCAATATTATCAGCATTTCTGACTCCACACTGCTTAGCAAACCTAACCCAACTCTTTTAGCCAAATATAAAATAATTAATTCCTGAGGCCGAAAATGTTGAGAGGGCAAAGTTCTCCTAAAAAACTGGATGATTGAGTTTTCTGTCTGGCTGAGAAGCGAGAGGCCACGGACAGCAGAATGTGAACTGAGGCCAAACACTCCCTCGGCAATAATCAATCCAGACTAAGTTTTCATTGCTCCCAGCGAGGGACACCAACAGAGCTGACCTCGCGTCTCAAAGCCAGACACATCCATACCTGGCAGAGCGTGAGTAATCACCACCGGGGGAGGGTGATTATTTTTTCTTCTACCTATACACCCATGGAAGTCCAGCTTGCCTTCAGCGAATGTGATTACTTTGATATCAAATAACAACTTATCCTATGTTTCCCTCATATACAAAAGATAAAAGTAACCATTTTATTATCATGATCTTTATCATCATCACCACAGCTGACAATTACTTTCAGCTATTCCAAACAGATTAAATGTATCTTAAAGAGTTTCTGTATCCTTTGCCCCCACCGATGCACAGTAAAATGATCCAGACCACAGAGAAAGTTTATATTTTTTCTGTTTTGGTAGAAAAGCTCTGAGCTTAGTTTGTGCGTAATCGGCTGACCTCTTTCTTGAAATAAAATTAGCTTTGGTTATTGCAAAACAAGAACAGGCAGAACAACACTGCCAGTGTGACACCCAGTGTTTCTTAAACTGCAGATGCCTACGGTAAATAATATTGCTGAGTGCCATTTGAACATTTTCCTTTGAAGAGTTTGAGCTGTGTGAGAAATAGAAAAAGTGCATTTACAAAGAGAAACACCACTTTATGAAAATAATAATTCAAATAAAGGCAGCAGGGGGAAAAAGCACTTGGCATTTCCTTTCATACATCCGACTGTGCCCATTTCAACTTCATTCTTAATTTGTCAGAGAAATCCATTAGCCTACAATTTACTGCTCGCCTGGTGTACTGTACATGGACGGGTATGTGGGTGTCTTTGGAACGGCACTCATTAAAATCTTTTCATCTTACCTAACACTTCAAGGATTCAACATGAAATAGCACTTATGGAAGGATGTCAGGACTCTTTCAAAAGCTTTTGAGGATCTTATTAGAGCTTTGAAGTCTGTCAGAACAACAATATCTGTTGGAAATGCATGTGTTTTGAGAGGCTATTGTCCAATTGTCTCCCACAAGATGCACTGTTGTAAAATGCGTAGTGCTTCACTTTTTCCAGTTGGTAAAAATCTTCTTAGTAGCTCTAGGAACAAAGTATGTTGTGCTCTCAGCTTCTGTAAATAAATCCTTATCTATAAAATAATTAATCACATGGCTCTCGGGTTGGCGATGTCAGATGTCAGTCCAAAACTGAAATATATCATCAACTATTGGATAGATTGCCATGGAAATTGGTTCACGTATTCATGGTCCCAGATGATGAATCTAATGACTTTGGTTGTGACCTGACTTTTTAATCAGCATCTATCATGTGTTGAGTGAAATCTCTCAACAACTATGTAAGATTAGATGGATTGTTATGATGACACTTAAAAAAGGCCATATGGATGTTGGTCCTTTAATATTAGATCTAGTTCCATCATCGGGTCGAAATTTCAATTTGTCCAGTACTTTGGTTTATGAGCAAATACCAGCAATAGTAATGCCATTCCCATTAGCTTCAGCTGTACTTTAAGTTAGCGATAATTAGCAAACGTTAGTCTGCAAACATGCTTAACTATGAATGTGAACCTGGTTAACATTACCTGCTTGGGAATAACAAGTTAACATAGTCATTTTTAAGCATGATGTTAGGGTTTAGCTCATGGTTGTGCCTATAAGTATAGCCCACATTCTCACAGAGCTGCTAGCAGGATTTTTTGGGACTTGTTAAACACAGAACAGCTGTTGCTACATAAAGTGATATGAGACTTTTCTGTCATATATTTTGTCAAAAAATCTGAATTGATCATTATGATTACAATAAGTCTTAGACTGTTATAAATACCGTATACGTGCAATTACAGAAAACCATAAACACACACACACAGTTAAAACACAAGGTTCTTTTTCTTTAAACGAAAACAGCCTCTTAGAATTACACACGCACACACAAACAAACCCACACATGTTCTCCTTTTTTCTCTCTCTTGACAAAACAATCTGTCAGATCTGGTCTACATAAAAACATGCACTCACGGCTAAAACTTTGATTTTTGTTAAAACAAAACTCTCAGAATTAAATCACACAGACAAAAGAAAAAAACCTGGCTGCAAGTGCACCAATTGATCATTTCACATTCCCATTGATCAATTGGTGACTTGCTCAGTCACCAATTGATCAATGGGAATGTGAAATGATCAATTGGTGCACTTGCAGCCATGGCTGCATATGGCTGGGCTCTGTCCTGTCAGATGCGATGCAGATTGGACCTGATCAGAGTTCATTTGCAGGATCAAAGAGGGGGATATGTGGGGTGTTGATGGCCATAACTCCAAATCCCCTCACACTCACCCTGGGGAGCAGTTCATAGGCTGTTTCAGGCTGCAACAAGGGAGGCAAGGATCTGAGAAACAGGCCAAAGGCCCAGCTCTGTCTTTGAATAACGGATGAGACTTTAATAGCTCTGAAGGAGAAGTACTCTCTT
Source organism: Anoplopoma fimbria (assembly GCF_027596085.1). Lineage (NCBI taxonomy): Eukaryota > Metazoa > Chordata > Actinopteri > Perciformes > Anoplopomatidae > Anoplopoma > Anoplopoma fimbria. The sequence goes on from NC_072466.1 coordinate 14,115,170, forward strand.
TTGCTGTTTCAATTTCTCTTCCTCGCTCTCATCAATTAGAGATATTTTCATGGCTCCTTGGCCATCTCTAACAAGGTGGTGGCAGACGCTGGGGCAAAACATCTGGTGTTAACGTGGTGTGAACAACTTGTCTTTATGCCGTCTGTTAAACACTTTTCTCAGTGATCGCAGGAGCTTCAGCCTGATCTTTTACGTTACATCTCTGCTAATGGATCACGAGAAAAAAATGAGGTTTTTCAAAAATATTTTCCATGACTTTGGTTTTCTTTCTTACAGGCTATGATCTTTTAAATGTCAATTTTCATCTCTGCGCTGTTCAAATGAACCGTTGCTGTGAGGCAATAAGGGACCTAAAAGCTGTAATTTTTCAGTGCACAAAGCCAGAATGCCTGTAATTGTTTTATATTTATAATTTAATCTCGTTGCTGAATCACTCGAATCTTTTGTCCATGATCCACAGTTAAATTTAAATTATGCACACAGAGTAAATAAAACATCTCACACAAGTCTTTTATCAGCGATTTTCACAGCACATGCAGCACACAGTCAAGATTTCCTCCAGGCTTTTGCATTGGTCACACTTGGCAAGATGCAAGTAAATACACATATAATTTTGTTTTGGGTCATTATCACTGTCCAAATTTACAAAGTAAGATCTTTGAAGATGGTCTGCTTAATTAAAGTAAAGTCAAAAGTTGAAATAAGAAATTGTATCGATTTTTTGCTGTTTATAACCAAGGTCAATGCAGTAGTTATGTGACATGCACTACCTGCTGATAATGGACTACCAGAGTAACGTTAGAAGAGTGTGTGTGCGCCTGTGTCAAGAGAGATACAATGACAATGAAGCCTGTGATAATACGAGACTGAAGGTCTGAGTTAGTGATGGTGTAGTTTCCCCCAGAGATTCAACGACAAAGCATGCTGTCTACTTTACAACCTCAGAGGTCCAATTAGAGTAGAGAGTGAGCTCCCTTTCAGACTTTATTTTTTCTTGATTCCCAGCTGCTTTCAAAGGAAACCACACTGTGAAAAATGTCCTTCTCAATTAGTTATTTATTCTCATGTTTATTCTTAAATACTTACAACTTCAATTCTTCACATTCATTTAGTTACTAGCATGGATGGTTGATATTAAAGGGTCATTAAGTCTCAAGTTAGTTGTACAACTGTATTTGTCTTGATTCAAAATTCTAGCAATAGTTGTGTTGTAGAGTTTTTCTTCTATGATACAGTTAAGAAAGTTAAGAAAATAGCAACAATCAAAGATTTGTATTAGAAACAAGTTAAATTACCATACTTCACTTTGCTTTATTTTTGTCATACAGGCTTAACTCTAATTAATGAGCATGCAAATATGTATATGGGAACTGAGATACGACTTTTGTCGGTCTAAATTGTGAAGAGGATTCCGAGCATGAGGCAGATACTTGCATTCTTTTTCACTAATTGGCCTTGGCGGATAAATATTCTCTCTGAGTGCCCTTCTAGGTAAAGGTGTGTATTGTCCTTATAAGGTCACTTAACAAGTCTAAGAGTTACAGTCACACTTGCAGCTGGTCACAATGAAAATGTTACATGCTGATGTATAGAGGGAATTATGTTTTATGGCTGCACGGTGGTGTAGTGGTTAGCACTGTCGACTCACACTATAAACTATAATAAGCTGTTGATAGTGCTAACTGAAAAGTTTAAAGATCATCAGAGTCAGTGGGGTTCATCATCTGGGTACATGAATATCGGTACAAAACTCTATGACAATGCAGAGATATTTTAGTCTGGACCAAAGTAGTGGGCAGATTGATAGAGCGATCCCTGGAGTGACACTACTAGCATGGCTAAAAAGACAAATTACAAGCTGATTTTATAGTTCATTTTGATGTTGACTCTTAAATAATCTTGAAAGCCTAGCACTTTATTATGAAAATGAAACCATTAACAATACATTGAAAGCAATTTAGAGAAAATGTCAAAATGAAGTCTTTAACCTTTCCATTTAAAGACCATTGGTATATAAATGTCGCCTGATGAGCCAGTCCCATAAACATTCCTAAACATGGCAGTTATTCATCTTACCCTGCAGGGCTTGTGTCTCTAGAGGTTTCAGACAGTCCAGAGCAAGGACTGGGATTCCTCAGGGCCATAGATCTGAGTAGGGGGAGACATTTATCAACGTTGCTGTCGGCTCAGGATCTAATGGCTCAGCACTTCAGCATCTCCATTCATTTTAACCAATATGGTCTGACAATGTGTATATCTAGGACCAGAGGTGTGCTACCTTGAACCATTATCAAACTGAGCTCATAAAACACTCATCTGGCATGAAATACTGAATGGCCTCTGAATAATCTTAGTAAAAACAACTCAATTGAACCCAAGTTTATTTTGCATTTATTTACAGTTTTTAATTTCAATGTGGGAACTATGAAATGCTCCTATGATCTTTTGCAAAGTAACATAAAAGATCCATATTATTTTAACCAAAACAAAGAGTAGACAGCTTTATCTGCCAGGGATGGGAGAAATCATGGAACAAATGAACGAACAGAAAATGTATTTATTGGTGTTAGTATTAAAGGTGTAACAACCACAGCACAGGTTTCCTCCAGCTCTGTGGAAAGACGCCCATAATTCAGCCTTGTATCGAGGAGTGTAATCGATTGCTGTGATGGCCCCCTAGGATCTGCTGGCCGTGAAAATAGTAGGGGAGCCATCTATCGCTCTTCCAGCCTTCTGTATCCTCCCAGGGCCCAGGACAGGCCTATTCATCCTGGCCCCATCTCAGAGCCATATCCTTTTTTCTGTCTGACCTCAGAGATGAATATTCCCATTGGTGTTGCCATTGTGAAGATTGTCGCGTCCCGAGCTGCCACTGCTTTTAAGTCATTCTTGAGAGCCCTTAGGCAGGGGAGCATACAAGTGCATGCTTTGACAAAGACTGATGGAGGAAACACTCTGCAAATGCACAAGTGACTGGGGCTTGGGAATGCGCAACACGGCCAGACAGGAAGTGTATATCAGGGAGAGAAAGAGCTCACCCTGATGGTTCATTTTGGCTTGAAAGCACCAGAGGACATAGACATTTTTAAACCTCTCCAGGTCCCATGAAGCAGCAGTTCAGACTGCAGTATCACTTTAGCTCAGCTTCACCAAGGGCCCGTCAAGCCCCTGGCCAATCAAAAGCAAGTTATGCTGAAATTAACTGTGGTTAAGCGATAATGAAATCATTAGGCCAAACTCAAACTAAACTAGAAGAAAGGCTATACCCAACTCATCAAATTTGAAAGTCATTATGAAGAGAGCTGTGAAGTTTAGGGAGGATATGGCTCGCAGACGGCCTGAAGAGTGAAAGTCTGGGATTTACATATTTACAGAGTGAAGGTTGTCTAGTGAATGAGCATGTACACTACCTTTCGCTCTTTGTGATGCTCTCCCAAAATAAGCAGAAATGCCATAAAAAAGTCACTTTAAATGAAAATAGAGATTGGCTGGAATGTCAATGTTTGTAGATGAGGCTCCATTCATTGCTGCTGAATCCGGCTTGAGCAGTCAAGGAAAGCCATAACGTTGGAATGTCATTTATTTTCAGCGCAGCGGGGAGGGAGATAGCAGCATGCCATTACCAAGCACAAGGAACTCAGGACAGTTATTCCTTAGGGCAGCCATGGGGGAGATAACGCACACAGACACACACACTTTAAATCTCTCTGACGCGAACGTACACACACATTGTCCATTTGTTGCTGTGTAAAGCACTTTCTGACAGCATGACAGCATCAAAATAAAGGCATGAATGAAAATGTACTGAAGGACTAGAAAGTGAAGTGTGAAGGTGGAACGGGGAGAAAGGAAGAATGACACAAAAAGTGAGACTTGGTAATGTTGCCAACCAGCAGCAAGCAGCAAAAAACTCCTCTTCATCTCAGTTCCAAGGCTCCGGAATTGAACGCAATATTGAACTCATCTCAGCAGATGGATGAGAGTAATTTCACTCAAATTATCAATAATTTACTCTTGCGTGCAAGGACTTACACGCATGGGGAGAAAGCATGCATACTGCATATGTGCACACTTGCATACAGTTTCTCATACAGCTGCAGTCATCTCAATGCTGTTTCAAAGGACGGCCTGGCAATATGACCGATACTTATTCCGAAAAACATTATATTATTGAACAAATCAAACTTTTAAAACTCCTGTAAGTCCTTAATAATATACGTGCAGGCACACAACACATACAAAATCACAACCATCATTTGGCCACTGAGCAGGGGGCCCATTAGTCTGTGATGATATTTAAAGGTGTCAAGTCATAAAGTAGAGCAGTGGGAGACCTCTAGTCACATCTCAGAACTGTTAAAGGCCATTATGATTCAGCTAATGTCAGAAAACTGAACCTTTGGCCCTGTTAAGGAGGCGATAAACCACATACAGGGTAGTGACATCAACATGAAATTGCACTCTGTTGAGAGCACTGCTGGTACAGCTTTTTTGAAGTCACTAAAATGCCTCCAATAGAAAGAAGCATGTTGAGGCAGAGCTTCTATGGATGAAGTGTAAGAGTCAGAGTCGTTCATTTCTGCCGCTAACTACAGAAAAATACAAAACAGCATTTCATCATGATTGTAAACATGTAAATATGTCTCACATGGCAAGCTTGTTAAAATCTTTTCCAGATATAACTTTCTGTCTCTTTATTTTCAATGGCTTATTCCCCCAGCCGATGTTACATAATGGCTAGAGATCAGTGGATGTGACCCGGCCTGTTAGGCAGAAAAACTGACTTGAGTTACAGAAAAAAACAGATTGTTGCTGTACTGAAATGTGAGGAGTTCAATATTTTTTTGGTGTTCAAGCCTATTTCTCATCCCTCAGGGGGAGCTTTGTGCTTTTTTTGTATTAGGCTGGCAAAAAACTAGCTCAATCCTTTGCACCCTGTCACTTTCCAGCATGTCCAATACGTAGATGGAAGACAATAGTTGGAAAAACATAGCCGGGATCACAGTAAATAAAGCTATAGTCTTTTTCTTTGGCTGTTTTTCCAACTGGATTCTCCTGTCACAGTTTTCTACTGGGTGGATCAATTATAAAGCATAGAGAAGACAATATTATTCATGCTGAACAGGACAGAGCCCATAATATATCCCTGCTGCATATGGTTAGTTGCCAGCAAGATTCTTGTAGCTGCATTACTTTTCTACTTGTTTAAACAGCCTTTAATGTAGCGATTTGAGCATGTTTGTAGATGGTGGGTTTGTGATTTACTTGATTGTAGTTTGGATATGATTTTCCATGGTGATGAAGTGGTTGTTTGAACTGATAACTGATCTTTATATATTATATCAACATAATATTTAAATAAAGATTCATGTTTCAGAAAAAAATTATTTGGTGCCTACAGTTGTCAAAACTCTTTACCAATGCTGACAGCTATCTCTGCCTTTATCCCGTGGGTCCATGTTGGCCAATTTACACATGTACTGAACTTGTCCCATGGGTGCTCTCTGAGTAAAGCTAATTGGGTGTTAAAAGTCATACTCTGGTACACTGTGTATCCTTATATACACAGAAAAAGCTGCATTTTAGATATAGATTTTTGTACTTGAGGATACTAAAAAAATCTGTTTGTGATTGGTGGGAATACGATTTTACCAGGCCGCTGATTAGTAAGCAAATGTTACAGCCAGTGTGGTGTGAAGCACGATAGATCACAAGGCCATGAAGTCTGAAGGTGTTGTTTGGTCCTCTGAGTTAATTAGACTGCTGTGAACCCCACAGATGAAGCAGCCTGTTTGAAAAATGGCCCTGTCTCTACTGATTAGTAGTCACACACACACATACATAGACACATACTGTGTGTATTTGTGGAGGCTGGTAATCATACAGTAAATATGGCTGCAGCATGTACGCACACAAACAAACAAACACACAAACAAACAAATGCACATGCACACACACACACACACACACACACACACACACACACACACACACACACACACACACACACACACACACACACACACACACAAGAAGCAATTAAACATGAGTGATGCTGGCCATAAGAGGACTGATGCATCAATAGACCCGAAGGGGAGCGGAGTTCTAGATAACATACCACGATAGCCCCATAGCACATCATAACCCTCTACACGCTCAGCCAGGATGTTGGTTTGCTCTGTAATTTGATCCTAAATTATGCCAGGAAGCATTTGATAGAGTGGGATGTGAAGGAAAAGGTCAATTTTCTAAAGTTTCTAAAGCCATGTAAATGACAATGTAAATCTATTATTTGTTTGTACGTTACGAAGCCTGCAGACCCCTCGTCTGAGACAGGTTTACTCACTATTTTGAGTTTCCATGCTCCCCACCTTTGGAACAAGCTTCCTGAATAGCTAAGGGTCTGCTGGAACTGACAGCTCATTAAGTTGAGGCTTAAAACATTACTGTTTACTGTGGCATAACTATAAATTAGATATAAAATATCTTATAAGTCTGTAACTTTTTATTTGCTCGCTTTTGTTTTTGTTTGCTCTAATTTTCAGTTTTTGTTTTCATTGTACTTTAAATGCAATTTTAGTGTTTTGGTAATTTGTATTTAATAGTTTTATAAAATTAGTACATTAGTACATTTATAAAAGTTGCATACATGGGAACTTTGATTTATTGATTCAACTTATTTGGCTCATTATGTGCCAATTAGCATGTGTAGATACAGTCTTGGTATCATACTGCTACGTTTAACACTATTATATATTTTTATATATATATATATATATATATATATATATATTTTTTTTTTTTTTTTTTTTTAACTACTACTATTTTGATCACTGTACATTAATGTTACCATCTCCAATTATATAAACCAATTACTTACCAAGCATATAAAACTTTGCTACTAACAAATGAGAGGGACCTCCCTTTTCTCTTCTAACATCTTCACTGTCTTTCATTCGTGTCTGGAAAATTCACAGTTTGTGTGTGTATGCAGATTGAAGTCAAACTGAGTTTATTAGAACCAATTTCAAATACCGGCAGCTTCACGACCGACTTGTGATGGAAGTCGCTGAATTTTTGCCTTTTTGTTTCCTTTTCAAAATCTCAACCTGCCAATTACTGATGGCTTCTCGGTGAAGAAAAATAAAAGAAATTAGCCGGAGCCTCTTCATCTCCATCACAGCAGGCAGCGGCTAGATTGAGATAAGACACCAAGGGTGAAGTTTATGCAAAATTGAGGCAGTCCATTTTTTTTTCTGACTCTGATTAAAGATGTGCTGAAATGGCCTGTCAAAGGCTTCATTGTCTGGGTGCTAGCTTTAATGACGAAGTACATGAATAGATATATATTTTAAAAAGGTGCTCTATCATTGTAAAATAATTGTGCATCTCAACCCAGTGAAACTTGCTGCTCAATTGTTTACTTTTCTACAAAGCGAAATACCCTCACTGAAAAAAGAAAATAGTAGACTGATTTTAATATCATTATTATTATCATTCAGTGGATTTTATTTTCCATCTTATGTTATGCATACTATGTATTCTATTTAATTCATGTTTATCTTATTCAAATTTGTATTTTATCATTCATAAATTGTGCCTTTTGCCCTTTGTCTTGGTGCTTTTAATTTTTTATTTAAAGCACTTTGAATTACACCCACACATTCAAGTTGTGATAAACTGCAAACCACCATTGGTTGGGGTCCAACACATAGTCTGCCATGACTCTAAGATAGTACCTAATCTAACGCGGTGACCATATTGAAATATAAAAAAAAATGTGCTCTCTTAGCACATTGGGCTTATTTCTGTACAGATAAAGACGGACACAAACCATGTATATGGTTAAAAAGACATTCAGGCATGATGATCTTTTTTGTCCTCTATGAGTGAGATTTATAGTTAATGGCTGTTTATATCTATTAACACAAACAATCAGAATATTGTGTTTAAACGAAAGCAAAGTTTATCACCATGATTAATACTGCAATTTTATTTGTGCCCCATCAGTTGCTCCTTTGTTAACAAACAAGGCTTTTCAGCTACCAGAGATGAAATATGATCTCTGGCACTAAAGGTGATTTGCTGTGGGGAATTTTTCTTCACCCTATCAACACCCTGCCAGAAAAAAATGATGGCCATTATGGGGCAATGAAAACCTTATCTATTTGTACTTTAATTAAGCCTCCCTTTGAACTGCCACCTGTTTCATCATTGACTAATCTCCGCTGCTTCTTACTGGGCTGACCGCAGCTAGAGGTCTTCAGTCTTGATTGATTGCCCTTAATGGCCCAGTGACACACAGAACACTTTTTCTCATCGTTTCCAGCACATCCACAATCGGACATAATTGCTTTGCTTTGAATTGACTGACGGCCATGAAAGACATCTGTGACGCCTCCATGAAATAAATGACAAAACCTTGAAATGTACACACTGAATAAATTGTTTCTCACAAACCCAACCTGCTGGGCCACTAACCATCAGACTCAATTACTTTTTATATTTGCTTTGAACAAAAACCTTGCCAAACTCTTAGCCTGTCGCTGCAGCAGCTTGATTATTGTTGTCATAGAAAAAGTAATGGAATGCTACATTTTCAGTTTTCCTGCCTAGTTCCATTAACCTACAGAAAAAACACAATAATGCAGACTCCATCTACACCACTCAGAGTGGGCAGTAAGGAGAGCTAATAATAATCAAGACTCAAAGAGAGTACACATACCTCCAACCCTCCTCTGCCCCGGTTCAGCAATGCCATCAGCTTCCAAAATGACATCTCTGTTCTTGGTAATTGTCCCCTTCTGTTTTCAGTATGACTTCTATGATGGAGCTCAAATTCACACTGGAGTATAATTTGTGCTTTCTGCACTGATGACTAAATGATTTGTGCAATTGAAATACTTAGTAATGGCTTTAAGGTCACAGCAGCAGCACAAGGAAGATGTGTCAACGTGATTAAAAACACCCTAAACTTGAAGTCCATCAAATAAAAAAACACCAATGCAACATGTGAAATCTGAATTAAAGGAATAGATTAACATTTTGGGAATAACCTTATTTACTTTCTTGCATAGGGTTTCATGAGGAGATCAAGTTAACTCATATCAAATACACAGTAACAACAACAAGTTTGGGTTTCACAGAGGGTTATGTGCAAGTTTTTTTCAGTTTGCTTAAGCAGAGACAATGATGAGAAAGGAACCAATTGGATTTTTTACTGTAATTTAGTGTTTGATTGATTAATTATATTGAATCATGTCAAACTCAGCCTGTGGTGAATCTGAATGCTAGAGGTGGACGGATCTATGCAATTATTTGACAGTTTTGAGGGAAAGTATGATGAAAAATCCTTAAAAGGCACTGGAGATGGTATTTCATCATCTGGGGGGATAATATGGTAGTATCTCATTAACAGAGCTTATTTTATTGAATGCTGAAATAAAAGAAGATTGTGCCTAAGGGAGCCCCTTTTTCACAGCAATTGCACCGAATCCAATAAACATAAATATACCAAAAATGCTTTACTAGGCAATTCAGGTAAAGTAATGGAGGTTATTCTCTCAAATACCCCTCCAAGGCAGAAACACGTACTGCTACACAACTGCAATTTCCTCTGGAAGGACAGAGTTCAGGGCTGCCTACAATGCATTGCCCCTGAAGCAGTTTGAGGTTAAGTGCTTGAGGTCAATGGCACTTAAGCAAGGGTAGGTGGCAATGATTGTGTAAAACCCTCCAGTAAAGTAACCAGCAGGTAAACATCATCATCAACATCATGTGCATCTGCATCATCATCATTGTCTTGCAGTGAACATCAACCAATGTCAGTTGCTGTCCAGAGCTTTCCACCCAAAAAAGTTGGAAGAACCAAATCCGTTTTGAACAAATTGATACTGAAATAGCTGCAAATATATCCGTTGTTAGAGTTCTAGAGACCAATGCATTAATGCTCCTTCCTCCTTTCATGTTTTCATACTGTAACTGCAAGTTTACCGTGACTCAGAGTAATGTCTGTATATCCAGTCCATAGCAAAGCGTATCTAATGTATGTAGGAGTTACAGCTCTGTTTATTTAAACAGCTCACTGGTGCTTTTTCCAAGCCATGAGATGTAACATAAGTGGATTTCCATCTGAAGCAACTTAAGCTAATTATTGGATAATGTCAAAGATTATGAATATCTATTTCTGCCAGTTTCCGCCAGATTTGGTGTGACCCTCCCTGGATCCAGATAACATAGGACATATTGTTATGTTGTGTACCTTCAGATACCGTAAAACATAAATTCTGTGGAACCTTTAAGTTATTAGTTTGGGAAGATTAGATTAAGACAATTTATTTGAATACAGTACAGTCTGAGTCACCTACACATACTGTATAATCCAGTAAAGTAAGATGTACATTATTATGTTAATGTCAAATAAGGATAAATTCCTTCTAAAACACCAGGGCAACTTACTGCATGTGATTTACAACAACTCCCTCTTCGCTCTTTAGGTGTGGTTACCATCATCTAGCCTAAATGGCAACATTTATCGAATCAACTCTACCCCCGTTCTGCAGAGTAAAATATCTCATCTCCTGCTTCCAATCTATTCACCTGCCCTGCGCTTTTATATCTGACTCCCTTTGGCATTTCTCCCAAACCTCTCTGACAAATAGAATTTCTTCTCAACTTGGAAACAACCTCTCTCAGAGGCAGAAAAATGACCGTGACAAGGGAGGTGGCTTTGAAATGAGGCTTTGAAATGAGGTGGGGGTGGCATGAGCCTGCAGTTTTCAAATGGTATCAGTTACAATGAAACAAACGTCTATCATTGCCACAACAAAAAGGTATTTTAAAGCATGCATCCACACAAGCGCACAGTTACACTTCCATACAAACAACTATACATGCATGCCATCTTCACAAGCATTCAACCTTTTCCCAAGTGCAAGAGATGTTGCAAGGTGTAACAATCTAATATAATTACTACATTTGTCAAGAGCATGTGTCAATTGCAGTGAAAAGCTGGATGCATTCACCCTGTATTCACCATCGATTCTCTCCAAGCTAATTCCTCAGATGAATCGCTGTGGCAGTCTGCTTTCCACGAATCCCGTCATGCCTTGCAGGGTTTTGAAGAGCATCACAATGCCACACCTGCAATGATTTCCCTTAGCTATTGGCTAAAGGAATAGACGCATGATGAATTCATCACAGGAGGAGAGATAAATAGGTTGAATGTAATGAGGGCAGCTCTTTCTATGGATAATAAGGTGGTGGGAGCCAATACACTATAAGTTGTTTGTTGTTGTTGTTGTTGTTTACAGTGAGTTGGATCAGGTAAAATGTTAATTAAGAGCAAAGTGTAGTACAGAGGTTTTTCATAATAAGCAATCCCATTACCAAACGCATAACTACTTTAAACAAAAGTAACTAAAATATTGGAAAGAGCAGTGAAACTATTGCTTTATAATACTACTGTATTATGTCCTAGTAGTCTGACAGTACCTGTACCAGTTGCCTAATAAAAATACATGACATTTCATTATGCTTTAATTACTTAAATGTGACACATGAATAATAATCATTATTATTATTCATGTGTCACATTTAAGTAATTGTTTATGTAGCTTATTCACGTCCCCTTGCCTCAGAGTAATTTATGTTCGTTCCTATCTGCTGCTGTTTTACGGGACCCATTTGTGCTTTAAGACTATATTTAGTATGTTAGGGAAATATGCCACAACATTGGTTTTGATTGGTCAAAAGTCTAAAAGTCTGGTACAGACATATTTTGTTTAGATGAAATAAAAAAGCAAATGAGAAAAAATGCTATCATTGTATTTATCAAAAGTTTTCCATAAGATTTATTTTACTGCTTTACACTAAACGGTTTGACCACATCCACCAAATGTTCCAAGAACATAAGATAATTCAAAGATAAACTGCAGCCAACTTATTACCCCCAACCTACAGCAACCATCCATCCTAAAAAACAACTTGACTATCAACTTAGAGTACTGAAATGCAAGTTATAGTTTCCCGAAGCAGAGAAACCATCATACCATATTCATAGTGAGTCCCATAGGCTCCAAGCAGCAGCCTTTACCAACCTACTGACCCTCCTCTCCTTAATCAACTTTCTGTTTCATGGAGAAACAGAAAGAACTGGGCTCCAAGGATCTCATACACCCATAAATAATTCAATATTTTACATTAAGACTTGTTGTTTTTGTGCTTTGGTACCAGCAGAGTGGCAACTAGTGGTGTAATCCTGAACACTAACAAGTGAAACTCTGGGTGAGTGAACACTTTAATACTCCCAACGAACCCAGAGGCTCAAAGTGTTTGGCTTAGTCAGCGCATACATACACGGACAGCTTTCCTGAGAGGGCAGACTAATAATGAGCAACTGGAGCAATATCCACCAACTTCTCTCAGTAAAATGAACAAATCTAGCATCTAGGGTCGACTAAGGTGTCTCAAGAGCCAGCATTAGCAAATCTGAAATTTAAAGTATAGCATAAATTTAAAGAAAGGGCCAAAACACACTTTAATGGTTCACTCTAACTCGAACCACTATGGACTGCTTTCAGATTCAATTACCTTGTTCACGTGGACTCTGGAACGGTTTCTTGGAACAAAACCAGGTTTTTAAAAACTGATCATATTGTCAAGCTTGTCCAACCTAGTAACAGTAACCAAGGGGACAGGACCATAGATTGTATGTGTAGCGGCAATCTTTTCTCTGTCCGATAATCCACATTACCACTCCTGTTACAGTCCGCTTTCGCCCTGGTCATCTTGGATAAGGGCCGTCACCATCTTGGCTTTTTGCAACCAGTGAATGGACGTTAACATATTAGGACTGCAGGCAAGTAGAGTACAGACACTGTATATAGCTCTCGTAATGCTAGCGACCTGTCAATCACAGTAAGCTCGCCCTAAAGCATACTCTGCTTTATTGTCTATTGTTAATAGGACCATCATTTACTTAATGAACATAATGCTGTATTGAGGCTGCACGGTGGTGTAGTGGTTAGCACTGTCGCCTCACAGCAAGAGGGGCCCGGGTTCAATTCCCGGGCCAGACAACCTTCTGTGTGGAGTTTGCATGTTCTCCCCGTGTCAGCGTGGGTTCTTCTCCGGGTTCTCCGGCTTCCTCCCACAGTCCGAAGACATGCAGGTTAGGTTAATTGATGACTCTGAAATTGCCCGTAGGTGTGAATGTGAGCGTGAGTGGTTGTTTGTCTCTATATGTCTGCCCTGTGATAGGCTGGCGACCTGTCCAGGGTGAACCCTGCCTTCACCCATTGACAGCTGGGATCAGCTCCAGCACCCCCGCGACCCTTAACTGGATATGCGGTTACGGAAGATGGATGCTGTATTGAAAAAGACTTGAAACAAGTGATTGAGACCATAAACTCATGTTTACAATGTTTACTGAGGTAATAAATCAAGTGAGAAGTAGAGAACTTTTCTCATAGACTGCATAGACATACAATCAGTTGTCTTTTAACAATTGGTCATATTGGTCAATTGTATAGCGGAATATCTGCAGAGAGATAAAGCTTCCAGGTTTATAAATAAAGAGAGAGAATTAAAAAATGTCTTTGTGCTTTGCTGCTACCTGGAAAACTTTGGTTATGTAACCCTATCCCATTATTTTCTTCTGCACTTTTCTCTGCTCACAGCCTTAAGAGAGCCACAGATATTGAAGTGTCTCAACTAATCACATCCCGCTGATTGCACCTATCAGCTCTCTTTAGGTTGTTGCCAGGCCTTCTCCACACTCCTGATTACAGCTCGTCCCTGATGGATATTGATCAGTCGCTTTCAGTGAGCTCTGTCTGTCAGTCTTACCATCTGAATCCCTGCACCACCTCAACCTTATGAAATATTAACACCTACTGGCACAGGCCAATCTCTTGGATCAATGCATCTCAGAGAGTGGGCTGCTCAGAACTTTGAAGAGAGAAGATGTGGATTTTTGGCATCCTTCAAATCCAAATAAGCCTCTTTGGTTATTTCATTGCAAATAAATTCTTGTTCGCTCATTGCTACCCAGCTGCAGCCGGAATTATCCCTTCATGTGCATGATTGTGGTTGTGGGTTTTCAAGGAGAAGAATAAAAAGTGAAGTGTTTAATCAACCAAGCCACTGAAGACAGAAGGATAAAAGGCTCTGCAGTGGAAAAAAACAAAATGTTTCGGTTCGGGGAGAAAGAGCAGGTTCTCACATTCATCTTCACAAAGGCTTCTTATGATTGTTTTACAAATTGTCGCCTTTAAGCAGGAACTTCCACAAAGGATGAATACACAGGCAATATGTCTCCAAAGCAGTAACAATGCAAAGATTAGAAGGATGTTTTTGGACTGAAGCAGCAAATTAGCCGATTCACTGCAAAGCAACAGCAGTTTGCTGAAGGCTCACAGGGAGAGAAGATAAAGAACAAACGATTACACAGGAGGTGAATTATGGAAGATGTAGAGTCATCTGTGTGTGTATATGATTTGTAGGGGAAAGAAAGAGAGTGATGGAGCTGTACAGAGAAAAAAAGGAAATTGAAATCAAAGAGAGAGAGAGATACATAAAAAGAGACTGTGATCATATAACTGAACGAGCGTCACGCCATAATGATCAGTCTGATGGTCTAATAGAGCAGGAAACTTCTTCTTGATGGATGGCCTGATGTCCTCATCTTAATGGGCTCTATTGATAGAGGAGGCAAAGAAGCAGGAATCTATAAAATCTATACTTATGTGGATTGTGTAAACACCTCATTCATCTTCTCTTTTTGGCATTAATGGGAACGCCATGTGGGGAAAATAGCTGTTGTCTACCTATCCTGACGGATTTTTCTGGATCCCAGTCTTTGATTCATCATCCGACTCAGTTGTTGCCCAGCTATTCTCTACGGCTCCTTCATTACTTCTGTTATTCTGGCACCATGATTTTGCTGATAGCACAGCTTCTCTGTGATTACCATTCAGCAGACTATGATAAATCATTTCAAACTTTCTTCTTCTTGTTTCATTCATTTTCTCTTTATGTCTCTCAATTTATTTTGTCCCACGTATATTTCTCTTGTCCTCCATTCTAATCATTAGCCAAGTTACCAAACAACTGAAGCACACATTTTGACTGAATTTCCAGAAAAATGAAAAAAATAGAATACTAATTAATCAAACCATAGCAGAAATAGACAGCACAACATAATAATAATAAATAATAATAATAATAATAATAATAATAATAATAATAATAATAATAATAATAATAATAATAAGAGCTTCAGTCAAACCTCAAACAGTGAAAAATCTATTTGAGGAAAATGATAGTCTCCTCTCCCATTACCCACGCTTCAAACTCCCAAAATTCAAGTAGTATAGAGAGAAAAAAATGAGGCTGATAACAGTTGCTGCCTCCACTGCAATGAGTGAAAAGTTACTGAGGACAATTTTCACGGACCACAGTGAATTGATGCTTCATGCATATAAGGTGCAGCTGGTCCTAAGGAGATTCTACATTAGACACGTTACAGGAAGGAGGGTGCTGAGGTTGCTGCAGCAACCCTCCATGCGCAGGTGGGAGAGGTATATTATGTGTATTGTTTTTATTGTTTTTCTGTCAAGTTGCACCTCACCTGTCATCCAGGATATATTTTATTTAATCATGGTGAGCAGCGCAAGCTATCCAGATGGTTTCCTATAATATCTTGTCTGTAAACTTATTGATCTGTTATGGCAGGAAGGTTAAGACTGGACTCAGACAGCCTCTCCAGCATGATCAGAGTAAAGTACAAATGCAGCTTTCAACCAACAGATGCACTTTGGTTGTGGTGTCTTAAGCAGTCTACAATTCTTAACAATGCGGTTTTTATGCTCAAATGCAAAAGGCCTTATCAAAACGTATTTTGCACCAAAAGAAGCTTTTAATTTAGTTAAACTGTAATACTGTATTTATCTTAGCTAAATTATAAATAAAATAGAATAACAAAAATATCTGAAATAAAATGTAAATAGACAATATTTACATTATTATTTTCCAGTATTGTTTTTAAAGATTAATGAATGCTTAAGGGGACCACCCTGGAAAGTGAGAGCCCCATCCAAGAAGTTTCTCTGGTTTTGGAAAACAGATCAATGATTATGAATAATTTGCATAAGTCCGTTGCACTGCATTTTATCGCATTTCTATTATATTTAAACTCCAACTTTTCCATCTCAGCCAATCCATCTCTTGCTTTGTTTGTTTTTTCTATTGAATATCTAGCAATTACACTCGGCTTCTTTCCATTTGCAAATAAAAAATGCATATCAAACTGAATGGAAATGCACTTACTGACAAGTTGTCACATTGCAGCAGTTACAAGATCCAGCGGGGTACATCCTCATAGCAACATTCACATTTGAAAACAAACAACGCATGCTGTTTCATAATTTAATGCCTGACTGTTGGGGGGAGAAAACTGGGGTGGCAAATTCAAAGGACAAAAACAAAACGAAATTAAAAATGTGGCTTGTGGGGATCATCTGACTCCCATCACCAAACAAATTGCTGTTTGTCTCATAATTTCTGCCGATGTTGCTGCACATTGCCATAAACTCTCTTCACCACTTTCCCTGTAATAAGACCCAGTGCAAGCTATTACAGAATTATGTCCGGTTTTATGAAGCAGTTTTCACATTTATCGAATGATATCCCCGAAGACTTCCCTTATTGCCCAATATTTTGTCTAAAATCATCAACCGTTTTCATCTCTAACTGAAATGTGGCTAAACAGCTGCAAAGTCATTGTGAGGACATCCATCGAAAAATAAAAAATAAATTAGACCCACACTTGCTGTATAACCCCACTATGTCCCTGCACTGCTGACTCACTGTGGTGGTCACGACGCAGCCTTAAGCAGTAAGTGGATGTGTGGCGGCTCGAGGAGATACTGGTGCAATGACAGGAAGAGATAAGGACGAGGAGAGGAGAAGAGGAAAGCTCTGTTTGCATGACTATTAAAATAATCTCACTTCCAAATAAGTACATCAAAATGTTGACTGGCAATATATAGTATTATGAAAAAGATAGACTGTGAAGTTTTCTCTGCACTGAATTCTTCATGTTTGAGGACTTCTTACAGACAGTTTATAGTGTGCAAAGGATGATTTTGGAAGTTCTTACCCCTACTCACCAGCTCTTCTTAAGCCTTGACTTTTTTTATTCGCTTGAGTAAAATTGGAAAACTGTCAAATGACATGTCTCTTTTCTCTTCTTTTCTGCAGAGCCAGTTCTTTTTAAGGCTTGCTTCGACTTCAGTTTTGTTAGAAAGGAATGAGTTGGCCAGTTTGGATATATAATGGCTTTTATCATTACAAACTTTGCTTTGAGCTGCTCTGAGTTACCTTTAACAAGATACAAAATATAATTTTGCACCACAAAAAATGTTTAATATCATTTCATGCTCATTTGAGTTTAGCATTAAACCACATTTTATTCACAAATAAATTAGGTCCTGTGTTACAGGTTTTCGCTCCCAATAAGTTTGATGTCTTTGAAGATTAGGGTTGGGGTTGAATAAGACAATAATAATGATCAGGAACCAGCAATAAACTAGATTGAAAGTGTATTCTTACTTTAAAATCCCAGAGATAATCTGCATAATATAGTGCATGTATCTGTATGCATTAATCCCTCAGAGATGGTGTTTCCATTCTTATAAAAGTGTAGCAGATTCAAGCCAATAGAAACAATGTTAAGGAGGAACCCTGTTCTCTCTCTTTAATTCTGTATATCATTTCTGATCAAATACATAACAACTGCACCAAACCCGAAACACAGCCTGCTCATCTAAATCAGTTCTAGACCAACAAGTCCTTAAAAAACAAAATAAGTTGTTCAGACCCTCCACAGGATGACACACAGAAGCTTTTCCTGCTCTGACGCCACTGTTGGCAGGACGTCATTTGTCTGCGCCTTCCAATACTATTATAAATCACTTTTTTTATGATGTGACAATGCCTAAGTATTACTTAGGTTTAGGAAATGATCAAAGTTTTTGTGACAACAACCATAAAAATGTAGTTAATGGTAAGGGAACGATCATGGCCATGTTTTTTTATGTGGAGTTTGTCACCATAACACTGGCTGTTTTCATATACTGTTCGTATCTATACCTACTAAAAGTAATGCACTATAATTTGTAAAAAAAAAACACGTAATCAATTATTTTGTAATCCACGTAATCATGAGCCAGGACAGGTGACGTAGAATAAAGAAGGACAAAGTCCGCTCAGAGGGGAGGTCTGGGTGGATGCATGTGTCCAAAACCATGTGAAACCACTATGACACAACTGGCAGAGCTCTGCACACTTCTACTTCTCTTTAGTGTATAATCCCTGAAAATAAGAATCATTGTGCTTTTGATACCTACTTGGCATCCGGCTCTTCTTTGAGTCCACTATGTTGCACCGCCATGTTCCTGCAGTAGCCCAGAACTGACAAACCAAAAACTGCTGTAAAGAGGACCATTCGCATTTTCTTGTCGGCCCGCGTAGTTCTCCTACACGCTTGGCACGCGGGAGCATTCTGCAACTAACTGCTAGATGCTTCCAAAGCCTACACACTGCACCTTTAAGTAACGCAACTTCCGTAGTTAATTCAACCCAAATGTCTAAATATGTGTTTAAAGTAGTTTATCAATTGATGTTAACCAGTTATTGAAGAAAAAGGTGTCAGGATTAGCTTTTACTAAAAAAGAAAATGTATACATGAATTGTTGTAAACTCAAGGAAGCTGTTGCTTTTCTTTTGTAATGGATTTTTTTTATAAAAATGTGTGATGTTTTATCCTGAAAGAATCCATTTTCCGCACTGTCACATCACTGCAGAGAGAATAATATAATTACTTCTAACCATAGAAGCACGCATCCACATGTGACAGCTATGATTGGAACATTGTTATCACAAACGGACTGTTAAGATAACGTATCGTTATCATTTGTGATTATCTAATAAAGTGAGAAAATAAGTTAGATTGTAATGTGTTTTTTAATGGGAACATTGTCAGGTGTGAATCCAGCTAAATGAAATGTAGACTGGAGGACGAGGATTGGAAAATTATTTTAAAATTAAGCCCCATATATATAGAGTGATGCTTTTTTCCATCTTCCTTTGTGTCTCCTTCTCTTTTATATGCACGTATAAAAGCTGCTGTTCCCCCTGCGTCAATCATAAAACCTCAGGTACGGCACGCAATTTCATCACAACTTGAGCTACTGCTAGAAGGTCAGCATCACAATTCAGCTGAGGGGAACAAAGTAAAATGAAAGCCATTAAACATATTATAACCTTCAGTTGCTGAGTGAGAGAGGGTTGGCGTCAGTCTCTGCCAATGTGTTTATCAACCAACAGAGCTTGTGGGGAGAGGAGTGTGGAAGCTTGTATGTGTGTAAGGAAGAAAAACAAATAGTACAGCATGTATAAAGGATTAACCTGCACTGTTTCACATCAGCTCAAATACACAGGACTTCAGAGAGAATAACTAACATGCTGTTTCAGGACAATATTTGGCTTTCTTCTACAACTTTTTTGACAGCCAGTTCTAGTTTCCTCTTTTGCATTGCCATGATTACATTTGTGCACATAAGAGTGTTATATGCTTCTAAGGATCAACGTCACAGCACAGAGAAGTCACGCCTGAAATGGACGTTGCCGAATTCCCCACATCTTTCCCAAAAAAGTATTCAATGGCTGATAGGGCAGCCAAGTAATGCAACGTCACTTACAAGTTGCATTACTTGCTTGTACAACCAGAATTACTTCATTGCATACAATAATCCCCGCTGCGGGACTAATAAAGGATTATCTTATTTTATCTTATCTTATTGGGCTTTGATGGTCTGCCAACGAAATGAGGGCTCCCAACATTAAAACACTCTAAATACTTTATGACTGGTCTACCACAAACCATGCAGCTTCTCTTATAAACCTCCTCCTTCATAATTGATTTTTATCCCAGAGGTCACAGGGAACTCAGCTGCTAGATTGTTTCAGGTCAGGTCAGGCCAGTCAATCTTCATAACCCAATTCCACATCCTCGCATGCATTTGAACTGCAATGAAAATAATATTACATTGTAATGTGATTGCACCAGGCAGCAACCCCCTTGATCTGAAAAAATTAACTGTAACATTTTGGTCGCTTAAAAATGTTTTATTCAGTGTTCGGTTGTATTTATCTCCACCCCTAACGTGTCACTTTTGGTTCCAAAAACAAGATGGCAAACTCGAGGCTTCCAAACTGAAGTCCATAAATCAATGGGAGTATGTCCATTTCTTATGTACAATCTATGGGTTGCGACTCGAGACACAAATCACACCACATTGCAGTGTTAAGGCCATTTTCTAGGCCTTAGTATTTTGCGGTTTCTGTTGGCAGGAGTCTCCTCAGCTTCAGCCTCCTGCTGCTTTGATTCTGCTTTCTTGTAATGCACCCTGGGGGGGTTCTTTATTTCTAAACTGGTTCCCATTGGAGGGATTATTTGCCATGGTCCTTGCTATTTAAGAGGATATTCTGCTTTTCCTCAGCAGGGAGCACCAGTAAGAGTAGAATAATGCCATTACCTTTTGATGTGACAAGTTCATTCACATATATTTCCCCTTTAACCCATCATTCACTAGTTCCAACCTAATCAGGCAACAGCTTATTCATAAATTGTCCATGCACGCATGTATCAGACGTCTTTATCTAGATCGGTCAAATTGAGATGAGGCTGGAGAGTTGTTTTAACCCCAAAAACTCCACATGCACTGAGCTGTTGATTTTCTCTTGGCTCTGTTCCCAGTGGAGCTGAGGTGCAGTCTGGCCTACTTCTCACTTTACTGAAGTATTATTCTCTGCCAACACTGAGACAAAATTGTACAATAGGAGGCAAATGCAGTGAAGAGTGGGGAGTGCAGTTAAGGGAAAAGACACACATGAAGTGAAAACAAGAGAGAAAAGCTATGTCATTGAAACCTTGTGTGCTTAACAATGCTATTCATACACAAATAATACTAACATAATATCTCCCTGCTTCAAAATGTTCACTGCCATCAGAGAATGTATCTGCAAAATGCTCATTGTCAACATATTACATTGGTTTTTCCTGTACTATCCGGGAACAACTACAACGTGATTCACATTTCGATAGTTTAGTTTTGATCAGTTGACATTAAGAAAAGGATATTAAAAATAAGATGATGAAGTTTGATGTGTTGCTAAAGATAACAAAGATCCAAGTGACACCATGCTAACAAAAAACTAAAACTATTGATATATATCGTCATCCATAAAATATTTTCTGGTAAAAATGTCAATTAGATGAATTATAAGAAAATTTATAATATATTTTTTTAAATCATAAAGATAATGGTCGTCTTTAAATACGAACACTGAATGGAATCATAAGATTGGGGACTTGTTGTTTTGAACCCAGCCGTGATTTAAGTAGCTTAAAACTAACAACATTTTGGTCACAGAACACAAACATGAATTTTGAGTATCTGGCAAAGCAAATTAGCAGTGCTTAAAGCTTGGGTAAGCAGTTTATTTTTGGCATCATTAGGCAAAAAAAACAGCATATTGTATTGAAGGGGTTACCCAGGGTAGGCAGTTTAAAAAAAATAAAAAAAATCCCACCAGTCCAGCACAGGATATGCACACGCTTCATAGAGTAACCTAACCTGTAGAAGGACTAGTCATTCACTTCAGACATCTTTGAGATGACAAAGGCCTTCTACGATTCGAGGTTATTGTGAGCTCAATGTCATTCTTTTTGATAAGACCGTCTTCCTTTTTGGGGTTGCTTTGCAGTGTAGGCAGTTGTTACCAAAGCTGTAATAGCAATTTTTCCTGCGGAATATTCCAGCGTAATCAGGTTTTCACCATCTGATGGGACGTTCATGCGAATTTGCATTTGTAGAACAGCTAATGGAAACTGCCTCTCTCTGAAATTATCTGTTATTGACCAAAGTCTCCTGTCACAAATTAGATTGGTTGGAACTTGAAACAGAGTCAAGAGAGGTGCAGAAAACTTGCCTACCCGAGCTTTAAACATATATATTTTTTGTCTATATGTAAGAAATGTATCCTTTTTAACTGTAACAAATAACATTGTTGATGAGACTAGTGATTTTCTTATTACAAACGGTTCTGAGAACTTCCTTATTTCCCACACAGCCTTTTGTTACCTGACACAAACTGAATGTGGCTACTTGCTCAGTTTACCTCGCTCACAATAACATTCTATTGAGGGTGTCACAAAATCCTTTGTGCTTCATAGAAAACACAGCATATTTCCTGCAAAATCCATCATGATGATACACAGAGTACCATACAATGTACATAATGGACAATCGTGTTTTAAGTCAGTCTCTTTTATGTCTACGTTTCATAATAATTATGGTACTGAAAAAGTAATGCTGCAATGATTTTATGCATGTTATAAAATGCTGCATGTGGCCAAAAGTAACATTGCTAAATAAAGAGAAAGCAGGGATCTAATCTGCTCTTGATAGGTTGATATTGTTCTCTAGTTATTGTTATTCATGTCACCTTTAGCTTTGATTATTGCATGAGGTGTCCCAGTGTCATGTGAATGAAAAGAACCTACTGAAATTAACTGAAAGAGACAGATGAAGAAATAGAGAAGTCCGTGGCTGCTCTGGGAAATGGGTTTCTGTCAATAAATGAACAAATCTCTCATGAAAACAAAAGCTTGATGGAGCATAAAAGTCAGAAAGCAAACACAATTCATCTGCCGGGATGTTAAAACTGAAGAGAAGAAAGGCGTGCTAAAAATTGATTGCTTCAGGCAGAATAAGAGACAGAGCAAAATGAGAGGAGACACTAATGGGAAAACGATGTGTGGTCCTACTTCCGTATCATCCATCAGTTTAGTGTGCATTGTCTTCTCCCTTCCTTGTGTGTGTGTGTGTGTGTGTGTGTGTGTGTGAGTGTGTGTGTGTGTGTGTTTCTTTTCTGTGTGTCCGTCCTCAGTTCTCTAATGGACCTGGGCTACATGGGGAGCGTGCCTGACAAAGGTTCACATTCATTAGTCATAACCTTCTACTTGGCGCTGCAACCTCTGCTATACCTCAGTTACTGCCGATTCCCGCACTCCATCAGACACTTGAGTAAAGCCCCATTATATTTCAACCACTTCACCCAACACAAAATACTAGCCTGGATCCATACAGCATTAGCTTCATGTTGGGTCCATCTGCAGCAGCGCACAGCCTCATGCTGTATCTGTCATTCTGGTAGCTTGTGTGGCTAATGATGTAGCCTACGAGCAGTGGTCCACTATCTTGCTCGTATCCTGCATCAGCATGAACTTACCTGTCAAGAGGAGCAATTAATCACATAAAGGAATACTTTACTTACAAAATTACAATTTGTATATAAGTTAGTCACTCCCTGATTCTTGTAGAAAACGTTGTCTTTCTCGCAAACCTTCATGGCGAATGAAGAATCATAAAACTGAGAGTTGTGTGAGAATTACTAAACAGATTTTTGTTTTTGCTGTTATACACGGCACACATTTATTTCATCTCAT
Organism: Anoplopoma fimbria; assembly: GCF_027596085.1. Classification (NCBI taxonomy): domain Eukaryota; kingdom Metazoa; phylum Chordata; class Actinopteri; order Perciformes; family Anoplopomatidae; genus Anoplopoma; species Anoplopoma fimbria. The sequence goes on from NC_072466.1 coordinate 14,138,745, forward strand.
CAATATTTCTCCATTTTTTGATCCATTGTTCACTGTGAAGGCATAGGAGGAAAAGAAAAGTTTTCTCTAAGAATTCATGGTAACACGGGATGAGTAATTAATATACAAATGGTGATTTTGGGGTCAACGATTCCGTGCAAAACTAAGTTAACGTGTTTGTACAAAAATAGGGGGATATTTTAGATACTATGACTCCAAAATTAGACAGTGTGTTGACAATAAGCCTTGGCCTTCACTCGAGTTGTGTTTTCTGGAGGTTTTGCATACAGCACAAATACCGGAAACCAAGCAATGGGCCGACTTGACTGGCCCAACAGGCACTACACTACTCAGCACAAAGAATGCATAACAATCAAACTTTAACTGCACTATGTGTCATTTTACATATTAATGTGTCATTGTCCAATTACATTACAACATGAATGTAAACAAATAAGACTGGTCAAGATGATAAGTAGCTTTTTTTCCTGTAATGTCATTATTTTCCTGAATAAAGTACAACGTTTCTTATAGACTATCACACTTTTTGACTATATACAGATATTGTTACTTGTCCAGGAGCTATAAAGCAGCTGGTAACAGACTTGCATACTGCTGAAACTCCACATAATCCATCTGGATTCCTGCAGCATACACAGATTTGTTGTAAATCTTGACAGTCTAAATGAGGTCCATACTGAGATAAAGCAAGTACTGGACTGGCAGATAGCATTAGCTAACTTTTTAGCAGTCAATTGTATGATTATTCATGGGTAATATATCTTCTGGTGCCGTAGGATTTGTTCTTTGTATATTTTGCTAGTTGACAAAGATTTAAAGTACATTCATCTACTCAAGTCTTTCTCCCTCCTGATTGATGGATAGGCTGATAAGTGATCGCTCGGACAACTTTATGTCGTAGAGAAATCCAGCAGATTTCCCTCTAAATAACAAGTTGAAGCAGAAAAAGAGTCAGGAAGAGGTTTTTATCACTATTTGGTTAGGATATTTCTAACAATGCCTCAAAACAAATATGGAGATTATTTATTGATGTTCAGTTAATGCATGTAAATCCTTTATAATTTATTGGAAACATATTTAATATTTGGGCGCCTCTGAAGTCAGGACCGTCCCGTCCCAGCAAGACTATGATAAGAGAGAATTGCTTTGTGCTGCCTCATTATTTTGGCACTGTCTGCTTGGTGGGCTGCTTCGACTGAACAGAGCAGGTGTCACCGAACTGAAGCAGCTCTACAGTGCATTAGCACAATAATGGCTGCAGGTGTATTTATTCACTGCTGAGCTCTACCTTCCATCAAAATATTAACACCTTCTGATTATATATTCACCTCCACTTTGTAGAATTATGCTGCTTTTCTTTCTCACGCTCCATGTTTCATAATTGTGTCTGAATGTGTGGAGGATGTGTGTGTTTGTGTGTGAATGTGTGTGTACGTGTTCAATCTAAAATGTTCTTTGTTTAGTTGTAGTCCTTTGATGTGCAGTCCTTTGTAATTTCTGCCAAAATTTGACAATCACGAGGAGGTCGCACTACGTCTGATTACAGCCCAGGAAACGCCTGTGTCTTGTTTCCCTAACAAAACAAATGTTAATCCCTATTACACCATGAATATCTGTGAGATTAATTAGGGATTAAACATATTGCTCTCGGGACCACTGTGTGAAAAACAAAAAAAATCATGGTGCTACAAAACCCAGATAAACAACAATACTGCAAAACACACCTCATTATTTGCTGTGAGTCACCATCTGCATCATGAATATATCTCACATGCAGGAAACACAATCACACCCACAAATACCCTCCCCCTCCTCTTTATTCCTCTTTATAAGTTTTTGGGGTAGAGGTTGCTATATAAACCTGTGTAAATATAGCATCAATATAAAACTTAACATGACATTTCTCTGTAAAAATATTCAAAAAGCTAGGGTTGAAATATCTTTGATATAATTTCAAAAGCATTGAAATGTTTACTGTTACCTAAACATGGTACCAAAGGCATATGACAGACTTTGTATTTTTGGGAGCAGTGGAAGAAGAACTGAGATCATTCTTAAGCAGCACCCACCGATTAGAAATACTTAATTAAAAATCCTGCATTCAGCATCCTGTTTAAACAAAATTCTAGAAGTATTATTAGCAAAATGTATGTAATGCATCGTTACCAAAAGTACTCCTGATGCAGAAAAATTACCTGTGTAAAATCTAAATTTCAGGATTAATAAAAACAAAATTATAGTCCATTCCTGCTAATAGATCCCCTAAAATCCTACACACCGGCCCTTTAAGATAATGTACTCGGGTTGTGTCCGCCACTCATTTTCAGGTGAGCCTCTCCCCAGAAATGTGTATCAACTTGTAGTGTATAGTAACACTGTCAATCTAAAAACAGCCAAGAGAATTCACCAATCTGCTGCCAAACCCACTACACACACACCCACCCACACACATACACACACTGTATCATCATTCCCGCTTGCGAATTCCCAAACGCACCTACAGATTGGTTGCAGTCACTTTAGATTCATACGAACAGGTGAAAAATCTGAAGTGTTGACAGAGAAGCATGGCCAGGTGGGTTCCTCTGACACCTGCTGTCGGACACAAGCAGAGCATGACACATACATTGATGCCTCAATAGACTTGTGAAACCAACTGGCTCTTTGCTGTCAGATAGGAGTAAACAAGTGAAAGAGCTTACAAGTAACTCTGAAACTGCCTCAGATCAGAGTCATTCAAGTGCATCTGGTTGTTAAGTTGCTCATGTTCCCTTTTGGGTCTGGTGCTTTGATATTTGGACACAAACTGACACACAGCAGCTCCCAGCAGCTTCCTTTTATCACTAAAACCACTGGCAATTCAGTTCTCAGACCGTGTCTTATTCTCTAATCCATATCTTTAATCATTGGCAAGCAACGAAGATCAAGTCCTGTCGGTTTAAGTCTGACTTTACCAAGGATTAAAACCAACACTCATTTTGTGTCTTGGATCTGTTAAAACATCAAAGATTATTTTATTGTGCCAGTTACTCATTCAAAATCAGAATTACCACATTGAATGAGTGCAGCTGTAAGTGTACACTGAGGAGGATTAGTTTGGATTAGAACCGAGTGATACAGGAACTCAGTGGGGACTCAGGATGTCATTATTCCTGCAGGCCCAGGGAATACTCCCTCCAAAGGACTGCTGACACTTTTTCACTGCCAGCACACAATTCTGCATTAAATACTGGCCAGACCATCTGTCCTTAACTGATCCATCACTTTTGATGAACTACAAAGAATTCAATCTCTTTTGTATTTAATTATACAGAAATGTGGTGGATTCTGATTGTCTATGTTCAGAGAGATTCAAACACTCTATAAACAAAATGTTAGGTTTTATTTTTTTTCCAGATCCAGTCCAAATTGTCACAATGTTGTTTGCACACGGCTGCCAGGTTTTTTAGTTTATACCAGTCAACATAACAGACGTTGGAGTCTCACCAGCATGTGAATACACCAGAGGACGAGCATAAATGAATAAAAACAGCATTATTAAAGAGGCTTTGATTTATTGAATTATTCATACAGAATACTTTATGTTTTAACTACAGGATCTCAATCTTTCTCGAGTTGAATTTTAAGAGGAAGTTTATTTCAGTTTTATGGTGTGCAACATTACTTTTTTGGTTCACTATCAGTGCGCAGCAAATCTCTTTTTAGGGCAATTATAAACATGTGGACCCTACCTGCTCAGCAACAAACAGTCGACAAACAAAGTAAGAGACTATCTGGTGAACATAGTGGAGCATTTAGCCGTTAAAGAGACGGATAGGAGTAAGTGGAGGCCAAATAAAAGAGAAAGTGAATGTTTGACATTTCAAGTATGTATTAGATGGTTCCAATAAAGTTTACGTTTTTTAAAGGTTACGTTAACACAATGTTAAAATAATGCCCCTTAGATATTGTTTACATTATATACATTAAAACATTTGGGTTTGCTTGTTTTAACAAACTCACTTTAAACCACCAGCTTCTAAAGCAGTGACCGATGCCAAAAAATGTATGTTCATATTTCATGAACACGTCATCAAAATTTAGAGCAATGATCTGCGGAAAAGCAGCAAGATAAAAGAAGAAACGTGTGATAAGTGCGATCATCCTGTCATCTTTAAATTTGCAATTTAAACTCCCCCAATTAGCATCTCCCCATCACCTTGATTTGATTAGCTTGCTGCTCTCTACCTGCTCTGTTGTGATGAGCCCTCCTCAGATGTCTGCAGGTGGCTGCTCTGTGATTAGATGTGCTTAGTCATTCACTAAGTGACAAGCAGAATCCACACCACAGACACACACATATATTACACACATACATGAAAACATCTCTTTTCATGTATGTAAAAGCACAAAAAACAATTGTAAGTGCCCATTCACACAAGCCTTGTTAAGTCCACTTGAACAGAACCCTGAAGTCTTTACCTGCATGTTGCAGTTTGTTTGGGTTGGTGTGAATGCCGGACTCGAACTTTGGTGCGGAACAAACCAAAGCGTTTTGCTGTCAAGTTAACTATGGAGCAGTTCATAGTTCATTTCTTGTAAAAACACTATTCAAAGCAAGCACAGGAAGCCTACCCTTTATGTGTCATTTAATTTGCTCAAAAGACATTTGCTTTGATGAAGTGAGTGTTTATAGGAACAAAAATGATAAAAAATAATTAGCTAGCGCACCTCGTGGTGCCTCGGCCTAACTCCTTGCCACTGAGAGAGTTAGGAGAGCGATCGGCAGCTCAGTAGTCTCCCACTGGCAGGGAGTGATTGACCATTTAGACCCAGACCGCTGTTTGACTCATTTTCTGTAGAATGAAAGGATGGTGAAATTGGCAAGCTGGAAAGCTGACCAGCCAGCCACTAAATGAGTAAAATTGGACAACTTACTGCATCATCCACACACTCTTGTCACAGCCCAGGAGAGCACAATGCTATCTCCAGATGATGACAACTTTCTTCCGCCTATTTTCCGGTACGTTAATCGCTGTAGCATGAAAGCATGAAGGCATTAGCAAGCTAATTATCCCACTGCTGAATTAGTAAAATTTAACAACTTTGCTTCATCCCCACATTCTTGTCATAGCATTGGTAAGTACACCACACGCGTCGAGGCAACAGTTGAGTCGTACGGGGGGGCAACTGTATGACCAATAATCGAACAACATTTCCACCTACTTAAACGGTATTTCACACACACTGTGCTTTAAAGTTGCCACATTATAAGAGTTTGGCAGATTTAACTCCCAAGTGTCATTGAATGTTCTCTTGCAGGTGAATTTATTTGATTTCTTTAGGCTGCTCAACATCATTTCTACTAAAAATCAACTGCAAATCGAACATTCTTTTAAAGTGAATGGAAAAATCTCTAGCAGGCAATGAAGCAAACTACAAGAATGCAAATCTATTCAGCTGTTTCCTGCTTAAAATGAATAAAGATGTTCCTACGTGATCAAATTAACAATCTTGAACTGCAGTATCTGCTTGGATACTGATGCCATCAGAGTTCAGCCAAAAACTGTGTAGAGGGTTCAGCAAGCTATGATTCATTTCCTCGCTCACCAATGAATATCTTTGCTACGTGAAATTGCCTAATAAATATGCGCCAGGATCCCAGTGACAAGGCGTGACTGGAATTTTATTGTTCGTAAAGGGGATGAGAAGCTCAAAGGCATGAAATAAGTCATCACCTTGTGCAGCCTGCATTTCATGTTAACAATAAATAATACAATTATTAAATAAAGTCTAAATTGTGACATTGATTCACACTGAATTGTTTGTGTTGCTGTACAGAGCTTGAAGTGCTATCCTCTCTATAATTTATGGTTTCTCATGGAATTTGGCCTTAAAGAAAAACTAAAACCACTGGCAATTCAGTTCTCAGACCGTGTCTTATTCTCTAATCCATATCTTTAATCATTGGCAAGCAACGAAGATCAAGTCCTGTCGGTTTAAGTCTGACTTTACCAAGGATTAAAACCAACACTAATTTTTTGTCTTGGATCTGTTAAAACATCAAAGATTATTTTATTGTGCCAGTTACTCATTCAGAATTACCACATTGAAAGTGTGATTCTTATTTGTAGGTATGATTATTTCAACACATCAGAAGTTACTTTTGCTCTAAAAGGGATCACTTTAAAATCACTCTGTAGAATTCAAAGGTTTGGGCAGCTGACATGAAAAACAATATGTACCTGTAAATGTGTATGAATTCATAGAGCTTCCCTTTTTCCCCTCAGAACTTCTTTGAAGGTTTCTTGACATTTTGTCGGGGCATTTGCAAAATGAAAACAGCAAAATAAAATGAGCAGACACGCTGCACAGCCGATGGGAATTGAGTCTCAAACAACAAAAACTTTACTTATGCTCTGTTTTTCTTCAAAGGCCTGTGTGAAAATAATGTTTTTCAGAGACTTTACAGTTTGCTCCAAGCTTTAGGCCTGTTGAAGCATTGAAGTTGGTTTATAGATAGAAAATCTCAACTCAAAGTCTGCAGGAGACAAGAAATCTAGCCTACCTCTAATAATCTGTGTAAAATTAATCCTTTTTCTCTGGTCCTAAAGTCTCTGGTTTGTTTGGATTACATTTTGCAGGATTATTCACTGCTGCAAGATTAAATTATGTTTCAAGAATATAAATGGAACTGGAGAACTAGAACTGGTGTATTTGTTTATGGATTGGATTGATCCAATCCATTACTTTTTGGAAACAGCAAAAATGTAAGCCATTAGCCATCCATTTAGAGATCTGATGTGTCCTACAATATTTGGAGAGAAAGCACTACATTAACTCATGCTACATCAGGTTTGTGACTAAAATAATAAGTTACTTCATTATTATTTATCACATTTCTCTTATTTTGAAGGTGACCATTTAAAATTACACATTGTCATTGTATTGTCAAATACATATAAATCCGTATGTTGTCTTTAATAATTTGTATCAAACTATACTGAGAAAAGTGCAGTTATTCTAATCCACCTGCAGATTGTTTAGAGTGTTTTAATTGGAAAAACTACGCTCTCCTGAAGCCTTTGAGGCTGTTCAATGGGCCGATTAAATTAAAGCGTGGGATGGAACAAACAACATACCATTGATTTGGCTACTCTTCAAGTTTACCGATTACGGGGTGAAGAATGTGGGTGTTATTGAAGCAAAGGCCATACGGTCATTGAAATCAAAGGTTAAGAAAGTTTAAAGTATTGGAGGACATTTTAGCCCAATGTTGATTCCTTGAAGGAAGGAAGCAGGTGGTGCACTCTCCCAAACCAACGACCACATCAATAAAGTCCCTGTTGTGAGCTCTTTCGCCCTGTGGCTTTGTTCCAGATGGGGACAGTGACAACATGCGACACAGACCTCATCCAACTGATGCTTTTAGTCTGCAATTTGAGACTATCTTTACCAAAAGAATCACCAGAACATACTTTTTGTTCCAATCTTTAAATCAAATCAACTACACTTTTTGTACTTAAACCTTAGGTTTCTCAAACTTGATGGCTTTAATTTTGCACAAGGCGTCTGAAGTCAAAACCTGAGACCGCTGTTTCTGTCATGTCTACTACCTGCTTTTAACCATGAATACAATCCTAACTTTATACCATGACCAAAACTTTTAATTTTTCTTTACCAGATTAACCAATTTTGGCTGCCTTAATAGGGGTGGAGGATCAGTTTCATTTTTTAAAAGCAAATATGAATTGTTTGGAAGAGACAGGAAAGTGTGACTTTCTGGTGAAAATTTATATACAAACACTCAAAATAAATTCTGCCTTTTATCGCAACCTGGTGTACAAATATTGTTTACTTGTGTCACAAAATGCTAAATACTCTGCTGAGAATGTTCTTAAAGGCACTCAGCTTTGTGCAGCAGTGAACTCCTGCTGCAAGGGCAGCATCCAACAACTGTCTCACAGTGCCTTTCCAACCTCTGACTTCTCTTTATGGTCACGATCCAGCAGCTCAGAGGAATATGGGAACAGGTATCTGTATAAACAGCTTGCTAAGCAAACAGGCCTGACAATATATACTGTCAGACTGGTGAGACCAGAGGATAATGAAAAATTATGCAATAGGGCTGTACACACACGGACAAACACACACTTTAGCAGCAGCATACATACATACTCTACATCCTATTTTTTCCTCTCCCTTTCTTTAACAAACACGCACACACACACACACACACACACACACACACACACACACACACACACACACACACACACACACACACACACACACACACACACACACACACACACACACACACACACACACACACACATTTATTTCTGAGCAGATGCTGGCTGACAGGTTCTAACACACGCTGGTGAAAAGGTGAGTAAACACCCTCCACTCTTGTCAACAGCATCAAGTCTGCTCACCTTGATCACCTTCTGTGTGTGTGTGTGTGTGTGTGTGTGTGTGTGTGTGTGTGTGTGTGTGTGTGTGTGTGTGTGTGTGTGTGTGTGTGTGTGTGTGTGTGTGTGTGTGAGTGATTGTGCGTTGGATGCTCACAATGAAAAATATAAACTGGTGGTGAGAGAGCACAAACATTTACTACATGTAGGCTGTGTAGATGTATGACTCACTCTGAGTTTCCCCTTATTTCAGATAAACAAGATAGAATAGAATAGAATAGAATAGAATGAGAAAGATAGAATAGGACAACATAAAAAAACTGAATGAGTAGAACAGGAACAAAACAAGATAGAAAAAATAGGAAAAAATAATAGAGTACCATAGAACAAAATAGAACGAGAGAGTAGAATAGAAATAGAATAAGAGGGTAGAATAGGAAAATGGATTTGAGTACTATGGAATATTATAAAATAGAATAGAATCAGACAAAATTAAATGAGACAGAGAGGAATGGAAAAAGAATAACATAGAGTATTATAACACAAAATATGATGGACTAGACTAACATAGATCAGACAGACATAGCCATTAAAAAGAATAAATGGAAGGAAGAAGAAGAGGAGGAAGAAAGGGTAAAGTCATACATCATCTATCTAAGAGATGATTGGCCCTCTGTAGGCCAGAGACATCACTTTCCATACTAAATACTCCTCAAGCACCGACTATCAGCTCTCATGTTCCGCTTTAATTTAAAGTCAGGGTTTATTTTTATGTAAAAAAAAAAATAGAAAAGGAAAATCTTTTTAAAACACTATTCATTTTAAGTTGAGCTTGATACTTTGCGTCTCAAAGGTTTGTAAACGGTGTAGCGGGGACAGGATTTGTATTTATTCTCCTCCCCCATCATGCTTGGGGATAATTAATGACTCCTCCAGAGACTTATGTAAATGCAGTCCAGGACATACAGATTTCATAAGAAAGAAACTGTTCATGTAACAGCAAATGTTGTTAATCAATAGGTAAACCACGTGTTGTTTTAATGCAGAGAAGCTGAATTTTAATTATTTCATGGGGAATTAATTCTTGGAGTAAGTAACACCAAATGTTATTATGGAATGACCATGGTCTATGTTTAAAGGTTCAGTCATAAGTGTGTTGCCGTTAGTTAGTGCTTTACTCTGTTTTTTACTTTATTTTGAAAAATGGCCAAAATTAGCTCACAGTAAAGAGCAATGACATTGACCAGTTCTACACATTTTTCATTTTTCCAGTCAAAGATGAACCACACTGATGAAACTTTTTGCTGTGATATTTTAAAACCTTGCCAACAGTAAAACCCATCTGACACTTGTCAAATTACATTACATTACATTACATTACAGTCATTTAGCAGACGCTTTTATCCAAAGCGACTTACAGGAAGTGTATTCAACATAGGTATTCAAGAGAACTACTAGTCACCAGAAGTAATAAGTGCATCTCCTTTCTTAAACAAGCATCTCAAAGCATAAGCCAGAGCAAAAGTATAGTGCAGAGGCAGATTACTACGAAAACAATAATTGCAACAGACTAATCCGAATATAGTAAGTGCTACAAACTTCTACGAATAGGATAAGTGCAGTAAACAAATACAAATTCAATAAGTGCAGCGAACTGATACGAATACAGTAAGTGCAGCAACTAATACGAGTGCAATAAGTGCTACGAGGAAGGCTCCGGGTAGTACTTCTTGAAGAGGTGAGTTTTCAGCCTGCGCCTAAAGATGGGCAGCGACTCTGCTGTCCTGACGTCAGTGGGGAGTTCATTCCACCACTGAGGGGCCAGGACAGAAAAAAGCTGTGACCGGGTGGATCGGCCGCAGGGACCTCTGAGCGACGGGGCAACCAATCGCCCGGAGGCAGCAGAGCGAAGTGGTCGGGCGGGGGTGTAGGGCTTGACCAAGGCCTGGAGATAGGAAGGAGCTGTTCCTTTCACTGCCCTGGAGGCTAGCACCAGAGTCTTAAACTGGATGCGAGCTCTTACAGGGAGCCAGTGTAGAGAACGGAGAAGGGAAGTTGTGTGGGAGAACTTGGGGCGATTGAACACCAGACGTGCTGCAGCTTTCTGGACAAGCTCCAGAGGTCTGATGGCCGACGCCGGGGCTCCAGCAAGTAGTGAGTTGCAGTAGTCCAGGCGGGAGATGACCAGAGCCTGGATGAGCACCTGCGCCGTCTCCTCAGTGAGGAAGGGGCGAATCCTCCTGATGTTGTAGAGGAGGTTCCATGTGTTTATTTTCTGTACTTCATTCTCATTCAGCCGTGTTGCTGTTTTTACGCTGGATTTGGACGACTTCTCCAGACAGTTTGATTGCATCAGAAAAATTTATAATAACCACTAAAATATGTCTCTATTATAAACCACAGTATTATGGTGGGTTTCAATTTCTGCTTCCCATGTACACTAAAGGTTTGTGTAGTTTTAATTTATATGTTATAAACTTAAATAGACATTTCAACAGGGTTGGCAGGTGGTCAGTTACAGATGTGCAACATTATAGCAGCAGTAGCCTCCCCAGAAACATTAATATAAGAATTAGCGGAGTAAAAATAGCTGTTTTAAAAATGTAATTAAAGTGACTTTATGAAATGCATTTAATCCTAAAAAGTTTTTTTATCATGTTTCTTAGTATGCAGCTTCTCCTGAATTGACGTGACAGAGGTTTATTGTGTTTTACAAAGGTTTCTAGCGCTCCTGCTTTTTCTCCCCTTTTTTAGTGGAGACTAGTTGCCTTTGCATTTTTTTTTTTTTTTAATAATAGATTGGATAAAAAACAGCGATTTAGGTAATCTGCGACTTTTCCTTAATGTATGCTACCTCTCACACAATGTATCGGCTAGATTATTTAAAACATGTATGTTTTTGGTAAATAAATGCAGGCCTGTTGAAAACTGAAACCTCTGCCCATCTCTCTTTTTCTTTCTGAATTTCAAAAAACAGATTTTTGTTCAGTTGTGTAAATGTTATGCACATACATAAAAACCCACACCCCACATGGCTGAAAGCTTTTACTTTTTTCAAGGATGGTTATGTGTCTTTCACAGTGAGTCTGTAGTTTATTGACGCTGAAACCCTGCATGCAGCGAACAGATACTATGCTTTCAACATCCTCAGAACATCTTTTTTTTTTCTCCTGAGGTCACTGTACTATAAAACATGATAGTGATATTACATCACATCTCAGCTGCTGTTATTCACCTGAAGTAGCCTTTCACTATGTGTGGTAGCCATGTGTTTGCAAATACACTGAGATCTCTGGCTATATAGAGAGGGAAATATTACATCTGACAGTCAGTAACTTTACCAATTCAGACGTTCATCTTCCTTCACTTCTCTCTGATGCACTTCTTTACACAATTTCTTCTTCTTTTTTCTCCTTCACGTTCTTCTCTATGTGTATTGCGTTTGCTTTTTACCAGCTTTTCCTTTTTACACTCTTTCTTTTGCTCCCTAACCCGCTTCTCTCCACCCTGCATCAGGAACTAATTTATCAAAACCTGACAGTGGTTGTTGCTGTCTTGCAATTCCTGCAGTGCCTCCAGTTTCTTTCAACAGATTGTATAGGCCTAATATAGTACTACTTGTCTATGGTCAGTTCATGTTCATATATATATATATATATATATATATATATATATATACATTTTTTCTTCTTTTCATTGTGGAAATGCAAATGCAGATAGATATGCTGTCTGTTCAAAGCAGGATTAAAACATTCTTAGGGTGGGTTCGATTTTCTGGCATCCTTTGAAACCACAATAAATAATTTACTGTCAAAAACAGTGGTCGGTTAATGTGTATGTCAGTTACACAGTCGTAATGCTGAAATCAATACACCGAGTGGCTCTATAACTCAAAATGGCTCTCACAAAGATACAAAAAGTACACACACTCACACAGAAACAAACTCATTCGGGGAAATTATGTTACATCCTTTAGTTTTGCAACACTGCATTTGCTTATACAAATATGCCACAAGTGTATTTATCCCAGTTACTCTCGTCCAGTGATTTGGATTCAACTTTCTCCAGACATCAGCAGTTTTAAGCTCTCAACTGTCAGACCCAACTCACACTCTGAGGCAACAGACCAACTTAAGATACTAGTTCAAGGTGAAACACACTGTGACTTGGCGACTTAAGCCCCACAGGGAGGCTCTAACTCTCTTCTTTATGCTGACTAGCAGTGCTGTGGATGTTGTCACTGTGTTGCATCTTACATCTAACAGTGGGTTCATGAAAAAATGTCTTAAATGTCTTTTAAAATGTGTGTGTGTACGTGTATGTGTGTGTATATACACACACACACATGTATATAGGGCTCACCCTAAGCTTACGAAAACACCTAAATTCCTAGTTTCAGGTATTTATACACTAATGAAAACTACACACTGGGCCTTTTAATCTGAAATGTACTCCAAGTAAATTTCATGTTTGATCTGAAGAACTTAAAACATCAGCAATCCCAATTTTTATTCATTGTTCTAGTTTAAGTTTCATGTTCATCTGCAAATCTGCAGCAACATGAAATAACTGACTTTACTCAGAGTGAGAATAGATTTGTATTATTCCATTTTATATTGATATTAGTTCATATATACTGTAATATGTTGAATTAGGTTTTCCTATTTTTTAGTATAGATGTCCACTGTGAATTTACCAAACATCCCGATGCAAAGGAAAATGCAAATTCTACTGCATAAGAGCTCTTTGAAACTGGAGTATTCTCGTAGGGATTCAAAGTCTCTACCTTGAGCCTGTAACATCAACAATAACAAGTTTGCTTCTAAAAAAGTAAATTACTTTATTTATTTTTGTTTGTTTATTTGTTTATTTGATTGTCACTTGTTATTTCATTTTGTTTCTTATGCACTGTCTTGCTGGCAAAGCACTTTGTAAACCTTGTTTTTAAAAGGTGCTATATAAATAAAGTTATTATTATTATTATTATTTCCTCAATAAGACAAAAATACAAAAACGATGAAAAAAACAGCGTTTTGCTCTTACCTTTCTGTAGGCGATCATGTTGGGGGAGTCGTCGTCTGGGTCCACAATGCTCATGGACCTCATGGACAGCAGAGGTCGGGTCGGGGTCGTCTGGACACTCTCCTTCTGTTCCTCAGACCCTTCATCAGTCTCGGTCGCCTCCACAGTGCTCTGCTGCTCCTCCTCCTCCTCCTCTGGCTGCTGCTGCTGAGGTGCCTCAGCCATCACTACAGTCACCCTTTCAGTCTTCTTCTCCTGGTCGAGTTATCCTCTCTTCTTTTTTACCTGCCTCAGTCTTTCTCTTCCTCCTTCTTTATGTCTTTAATGCTCTCTCCTCAGTGTCTGGAAGCTGCTGTAGGGTGAGTGACAGAGAGAGAGAGAGAGAGAGAGAGAGAGAGAGAGAGAGAGAGAGAGAGAGAGAGAGAGAGAGAGAGAGATGAATTACATCTCACCACTGCTCTGCCATCCTTCCCGTCTTTTTTCTTGTCTTTTGTCAGCAGGCACAGGACGGATGATATGAGGGCATCATAAATTCTCCCAGTTTTCTGTGTTATCTCCTCTCTGATATTCCTCTTGCTCAGCTGTCACATGAGATTAAAGTTACAGGAGCATAGAAGACATCATGTTGAACTTTTGCTCCATTTTCTCGGCTTACGCAGCTTCTTTCTTTATTTTATTTAGATAGTGACTTGTAAATAACTGTCTTTCAACTCAACTACTACAATAAATGATAATAATGTTTTCTAAACGTATACTTAAATGATAAATAATACAATACATGATACAATTAAAGAAGGGAAATATCAGATACATGGATTGAAGTGCTCACAAAGTGTAGAAACAAAACTGTTGATATACACAAAAATATCTAACTCACTTTGTCATAACATTACAGAATTACCATTTACCGAAACACCAGTTAAACAACATATGACCCCATGTTGCACACACATATGCACACACACACAGGCACCCGATAACTCAGGCCTATTGGCTCTTTTCTGATGGACCGAAAGCTGTCAAAATATTGACACTTGAGGACAGATGAGCTTAGACGAAGTGAGAAAAAGAAGAAAAACAAAAACAGTGGAGGGAAGAGACAAAATTCAGGACAGGAAAGGGCAGTATGCAGGAAGAAGAGAGGAGAGTAAACTAGAGAACACAGGAGTTGGTGAAAGAAAAAAAGATGAGGTTTGGCTCTAAAAAGATGCCAATCCAAACTATTCCTCCTCCTGACTGTGGACTCTACATCACCATATCCCCCCTGTTGTCTGACTGAACTGCCCCAGTTTATTTCATCCCAACCATAACTGGAACCAGTTCTCTATCTCTTTAGACCATCCTCATTGAAGATGAAACTGCCTTTCACTTCCTCATCAAAGCACATTCATCTCCAGCCAGCTGGTTTCCCTAATGGCTGAATACAACTCCATGAATGTGCAAAATAAGGTTTCATTGGGGGGGGAATGGAACTTGAATTTAAATTTGAGGAATTTCCTAAGTTGAATAAAATCAAATGGACAAGCTCCCAACTTTGATTGCAAACCACACCAGAGAAAACAAGTCTTACTTTATTGTGCAAACAAATGGGTAACAAAACAAGGATTCAGGTTTTCTGGTAACCTGCTTTATCTCAGAAAACACAGTATTTGAAGAATTTGGTCAAATTTATAATCAAATTTTTATAATTAAACTGCCAGTAAAATCTTCCGCCCTACCCTCTGGGTGGTACACAGACTGCTCTCTTGTTTCCAGACATGTTGAAGTAAAACACTTTTTAGAAAATCAACAGACTCACAATGAAAAGCAGTGATGCATGAAGGTCAAAACAGTCAAATGTAGAGGAGAGGAAGCTCAGCATGCTTCCCTGGACCTTCATCCAGCAAATGTTTGACAAAAGGAATCCCAAAGCATTTAATGACATCAAATAGACCATGCCCGTGCATTGCCGCGTAAGTGCTCATGGGAAATGCAGTTCACGGTTGTAGTTCTCCAATCCAAATACATATGAAATTCCAGAAATATAACATAGGAGAGGGGGAAACAGCTGCTGTCTCAGTCCAAAGTTAATAAGACTGCCTGAAGCTCACAAATTCAAATGATGTATCACATTCATTTAATCTGAAAACATACAGTAATGAAAGACAACAAATTGCATTTGAGAGGAAGTTACAATTTTGCCAACTAATTCTAAGAGACGAAGTGAATACTATGTTGAATATTTCCAAAAATGTACACTTTTCACAATGTTTCTACAAGACACTGAGTTGTTATTATTAGAGTTTACAGCAGCTGCACATGACATAATCAGTATTGACCTTTTTGATGGCTGCATACAAAATGTGCTCCAGTTTTTTAATGCTGGCTGGCTGTGAACTCTAAGCATGGCATTGGTCATTTCTGTGTGGATGCAGATTGTGTGTGTTTGTGTGTGAGAGAGAGCGAGAGAGAGTCTTTTCTATTGGCATTGGCATTTAGCTCCATGTCAACCGGCTCTTTAGATCAATACTCTCATCAGCCAGCTGTTAGAGAACACACAAACAGAGTGTGCATGTTTGAGCCTCAGAAGGCTGTATATGTGTGAGCACAAGAACATGCAGCATGTGTTTGAAGATCCAAATGGGGGGTTAATGCCTTTCTGAATCAATATCTTTCAACCTGCTTCTTCATTATTTGTGTACCATCTGCTTAACAGGTATTTCAACTCAGAATGAAAAGAAATGCCCGATTTGTTTTCCCAGTAATGCTCAAGTTCACTGCCCCTTTGCACCATGCTTCTCCTGGAATCACATGTAGTCCACCACACGCTGGCCTGGGATCAATATCTCCAACATTCGCCTCTTGATTTTGCATATAAATTAGATGGTCAGGTTGAATAGGCTCATCTGATCAGCATAAATCACACAGTGACTTAGTGATTCAGAGGGGCCTCTCCTCTCTGTTTGAGATGCTGCAGTCGCCCTAAATGCTTTAAAAAAAGGTGTTGTCCCCTTGACAGAAACAGGGGAACACATCTGAGGTAATATCTAATCTGTCTTTCCAAAAATAGATGAGTGTGAGGATAAATAAAGATCATAGATGTTTCCTGACTTGGGTTGGTGAATAGGACACACAATGAAACAGGTTTTAACAGCGTGTGGTATGTTAAATGTATGAAAAAAAGGAAATTAAGTAACTCTGGGTTTAAATTGATTGTTACAATTTTTCTCTCTGACTTTTTTTTACGCCAACTGGTATTGACTTTTGGACAAAATCAAAGGCGCTTGACATTTTTAGATGTAATTAACTGTCTGGTAAACACTGATTGGAGAAAATGTACTCCTACTTAATCTTAATCTTCGCATTAAGGACTAAACTCTGTGCTGTTTTTGCACTTAAATCAGTGTGTTGGATATTGTGGAGTCTTCTTGAGTGTCTGTATACATTGTTAAACATGTGTTGCAAACACACCAGATCAACGACTGGTAGTAACTAAGAGTAACAAGCACAAATGTTTTGGCATTGTGCCACTCAAGTGTTCTACTCTTCTGCCTTACAAAATAATAAATATACAGCCAGAGGGAACTTAAAGTGAGGTAATTTTCCTCTGAGAGCCAGCCAGTTTGTTGGTATGGACACAGCAGGTAAACCAGAGAGAACACAGTGATCCTTCACTATACTGTACTGATTTTTCCAGATAAAATCCAATTTTACACACAATTTGAGGCAATCAAGTGATGAGTGAAACAGAAAGATAAGCGTGTATTCTTATTAATATCTCAGAATATTGTTCTAAATGAACCTGATTACTCTTAGAGCTTCTTTCTCCTCATCACACGCTGCGATGACAGGAAGTGGAAGCACAGTGAGGCTTCTCGCTGTTTCCCTGAGGACCCTCCACAACACACACCCAGAGGTAGATGTTTTGCGCTGAGGGGTGGTTGTAAAATAAAGGACACCATCAATCCAGCAGGCGGCCATCTTTTATGCACAAGGAAGCATAATGATAAACATTCTGTTGCAAAAACAATCCAAAACCGTAATGTGTGACACCAAAGAGCGCTCCATGTATTGCCAATTTGTCTGATTAATCAAAATATGTTGTTTGATGATGTGTGCACTGCAAATCATTTCAGTGTCAAATTGATTCTAATATTCCCAAATTTAAATCAAGCCTTCTCAAAGATCCATGCAATATACTGGGCTATGCACTTAACAAACCAGACTCACTAGACAATGCAAAGAAGTCCAAGTGGCAGTTATAAAAGACAAAATCCAAAGTATGATTGATCAATTATTCTTGGAGTAATCACACTACAACACCAAAAGTGTGTACGGTACTAACGCATTACTGTTTGGTGTTGTGATGTACTGTGATTGTTGAACATCTCATTCCGAAATCATGAGCATTGGTTTGTTACTACAACAGCCTCCTGTCTTCTGGTTTAACTCCCTCCACCAGGGTTTGGAAGCTGTCTGCAGGGATTCGGTCCCATTTGAGCCCCAGAGCTTTAGTGAGGTCCATCAACGACACTGGGGCGATAAGGCCCGGTTCACATTCTGGATTCCAGTAAAGGATGAAATTCCTTCACAGCAACGTGGGATAACAATTTCTTCATGGTTGTTGCTTCATGCATGTTTATTTTCACTTTGTTAATGTTATTCGTCAACACACCACAGCAAATTCCTTGTACGTGAAAACCTACCTGGCGATGAACTGGGTTCTGATTCAATCTAGCTACTTCTAAATATCATTGCACTGCATGTTGGATCATTGAGATTCACCCAAATTGGAACTAAAAACCCAAATGAAAATGACATACACAGACTAAAATCCGCCAAGTAGGCAGGGGTGTCCCCGTACTTGTGACCATAAAGTCTAAGTCCACTCAGGACTGAAAAGACAGAACAAGGTAGAACCGACAGCCCATCCGTTAAACACAACCAGGCCCCATGTTACTATCCAATATAATCAACCTAGTGGAACAATCTACCACAACTTCATGACGTTATCACCAGAATGAAGCCCAAATCTCCATCATGATAGAAGTTTGGAGAGTTTGATGGATGGTGTAAGAACATAAGACATCTCTCCTTCTCCAACAGCTGTCTGAGGTCTCTCTATCCTCACAGGACTGATCCAAACACAGACTGCAGCCTAATCTCTCTCTCTCTCTCTCTCTCTCTCTCTCTCTCTCCTTCCATGGGTCCGATTGCAGACAGTAGCGCGCACGTTTTCACCCAACACCCAAATGCATATCGACATAGCATAAAGCACTGACACACACACATACAATACAATCACAGGTGGAATGAACACCATCTCTCTGGTGCGCGCACACATGCACATCTCCGACATTTACAGTACTGTTACACTGTTACAGCATCCAACCAGCTGCTCACTCCGAGATTAACATCGCAGCACTGACACTATTACAGGAACATCAAGGAGCATGTTAATGCGCGCAGAGCAACAGTGTTTTATTTTTTTTCCAATTCTTACGGCTGATCTCTCTATTTTCATTGATTGAATCACCTCCCTCCTTCTCTCCTCTCTCAACTCCTCATCTTCACACCTTTTCATCCTTCTTCCTTACCTCAGCGCTGGCTTCTCTCTCTCTCGCTCGGAGCTCCGAAGCCAAAAAAAGCGGCTTCACCGACCCACCAGAGCGCTGCACACTGGAGAGAGAGAGAGAGAGAGAGAGAGAGAGAGGGAGAGAGAGAGAGAGAGAGAGAGAGAGAGAGAGGAGAGAGAGAGAGAGAGAGAGGAGAGAGAGAGAGAGAGAGAGAGAGAGAGAGAGAGAGGGTGTGAGAGAGAGAGAGAGAGAGAGAGAGAGAAGCTGTGGGATCAGAAGCAGCTTTTTCTCTCTACCACTAATATGCAGTTGTTCCTGTTTTGTGAGTGAATGTGTGTGTGTGTGTGTGTGTGTGTGTGTGTGTGTGTGTGTGTGTGTGTGTGTGTGTGTGTGTGTGTGTGTGTGTGTGTGTATTTGTGTGTTTTTTGTTCACACAGTCACATCATGAGGTTTACCATAGCCATATCAAGCTATTAGGGGCCTCCAGGCATGTATTTACCCATATACCCTGTACATGTAGACAGCCCTGTTTAGGAGTAGGTCAGCACAATACAAACAATAAAGTTAGTAAAATGGATTTACCTTCTCAACACGTAAGAAAACTGGATTTTGACATAGGGCACCTCTATAAAACAGAGTTAAATACTGTAATACTTATAAGGAACAAACTTTGGTTTGTAATGTACTTAAGTCAAATTACCTAAACTAACCGGCATGCAACCATATTTTTGGGACTTCTAGCTTCTGGGGTGCCTGTTTGATTATTTAGCCTTGGGGCTCACTTCCCATTTGGGAACCAAAAGCTGGTAAACCACTCAGGTTTAAGGTTTAGTCTTGGTTTTCGGACAGGATTAGGAATGTAGGAGTTATGGTTAGTCTCTATGGTATATTAAAAGTTGTAGATACGAGTAGATTTGTTTAATTATGTTGACATTGCATTTTTCTTGCAAGTTTCCAACCTTGCGGTCCTAAATCAATTCTGAGTGGTCACAACATAATAAAACGTAACAGTAAAATACATTTCCATTTTTTGTTTTTGTTTTGCTAAAATCTGGCAATTTTCTTGTGAAATACTGAATACTTTCATCTCTTTAGGCCCCCAAAAAAATCACTCTTAAATTAAGATGACTATAACTTACTATGTTCTTATTTATAAGATTCCATGCAAAAAAAGTGTGGGAACTTTCACTATGAAACATGAATGTGCTAACAAGCTAATTGTCTCAGGATAGAAAAAGCATTTTTCTCAGGAAAAAAGTTAATTATTGAATAAGTGGTTCGGTTGAGGTAAGAGCAAAATTAATCTGTTATCACAAGACAATTTAAGATAATTTATTCAATATCCTGGAATAATATGATTCCATACTTTAGCAGTAATGTATCTCAAATGACTAGAGAAAAGCACTTAAAATAGTTGAGACAAATTTTTAATATGAAGGGTAAATGCTCTGGACTCTCCTGCTCACGCAACAAAGCCAATAAATTCCCAAAAATATTTCTTCCTCTTAAAACCTTTCCCCATGTTCACCACTTCCTCTCTTTTATCATTCAGTGTAATCTCCTAATTTTTTATCTTAAACAGAAGCAGGTCAAACAGCTCGACATCAGGGAGCCCGGCAGATAAACTCTGAGCTGATTGGGACTTCTGGCCGAGCAAGGAGACACATCAAAGGATCTGATGCAATGATGGACTGTGAAGGGAAACTGGCTGCTTACTGTAGTCAGAAGGGGTTACGCTCTCACTGTGTGTGTGATTGTGTGTGTGTGTGTGTGTGTGTGTGTGTGTGTGTGTGTGTGTGTGTGTGTGTGTGTGTGTGGATGCAACCCAATCTCACATGAAAGCATGTCAACACACAGCATGTTTACAGTGATTCGGGCAGCATATTCTCAGTGCTGGTGCTGGAGACTAAAAATATTTGTTGCCCTAATTCAACAGAACATTACTGGGACAGAGAGAGAAAAAGTGACAGCGCTCTTCAAAGGCCAGTTGTTTCTCTCTTTCTTTACTTTCTTACTTTCATCTGACGTTTGGTGTGCGAATGGAAAAAAAATGGACGTCAATGTGCTCACAAATCAATACATGCACTTACCAGCTAACTGTCGTCAAAAACAAAATTGATACTAATGGACCACTCTGGCCTGACAGATTGACATTCACACACACACACGCACGCACGCACACGCACACACACACACACACACACACACACACACACACACACACACACACACACACACACACACACACACACACACACAGAAACACACACCATGTCTACTATGAGCCTCCACTCTGGACTGACTGAATTATTGAGCAACAGTAAACAGGAAGAGAAGATCCCACTGGGAAGTGTGTGTGTGTGTGTGTGTGTGTGTGTGTGTGTGTGTGTGTGTGTGTGTGTGTGTGTGTGTGTGTGTGTGTGTGTGTGTGTGTGTGTGTGTGTGTGTGGAGGGGGGCTAAGTGGTTGGGTGGGAGTTGCCCCACATTTTGAGCTCCTGTTAGGCTACATGTTTCATGACATTAACACACATTCACTCATGTTTGCCTGCGTGGATATATATGTTAGCACCATGGATGGATTACTCTGTCTTGCCACAAAGAGACAGAATAAAACTACAAAGACAAGCAAAACTACTACAGAGATGCAAAATAACCAAAAACAGACACTAAAAGATCATAAAAACACTCAAAACAACCAAAAAGAAACAGATTACTGAACAAAGAGACGCAAAACTACCACAAAGATGTAACCAAATTGATATGTAATGCACAAAGAGACAAAAAAGAACCAAAAAGTGACACAAAAACACCATGAAGAGATGAAAAATGGGCACAGCCTGTGTTGGGGGGCCTATTCTAAAGTAATCTGCCCAGGGTTAGCACCAAGCAAGGGCTCTTAAAAGGCAAAAGCTGTATAAAGTATAAAAGATACATTTTTTAACAATTTTGATAAGGAACTGCAACATCAGTTATAAATCAATCGGAGCCTGAGAGCCTGAGAATATTTAAATGAAAAACAAATATTCAGAATGAATCCACCCATTTCATGTTGATAATTTATGTCTGGGAGGTATTGTTGAAGGGCAAGAAATAAAAAAAGCCCAGATGCTCTGGCTTCTCCATAGCTTCCTCCTCCAGCTCCTGCTGGGGGACCCCGAGGCCGGATGTGATATATATAATCCCTCAGAGTCTATCCAATTTTTTGCCAATTTTATCTTATTAAAAGCTAACAACTTTACACCTACAGAAAGCATTTGGAATGATTCCTTTGTTAATGATTTAATAAGAGCTCTCACAATGCTTCACATCTTATAGACAACTGATATCAAAAGTAGAAGTAGCTCTGATGTCAAAGATGGGACAGTCTGCTACACACAGCATTCACAGACTGACAGGTATATTGTGTAAATCGACGGATCACCTGCACGAAGGCACTGTTGTAATCAAGAATGAAACGAAACACCTCTACTTTCTCTCTTCTTGAGTGCCTGATAAGAGCCGACACGGCATTAGAGGAAGAAAAAAAGAGATGACCACATGCTGCCGGTAAACAGACATGTTTCATCCTTTTTTTTCCCCCAGGCACAAGGCGGCAGAAATGAAATGATGAAGTCATGTTAGAATAGAAGTTGACAACCTTTTAACTGTATGGGAATAATAGAAGTCTGATACGAATTTGTCAAGTAAAACTGTTCCTCTTAAACAGGGATCTCTGGTACCACAGGCATCCAAGTGGCTTTAAAACGTCATTTGATCAGGAATAAGAAATAAGGCCGAAGACTACAGATATTGCACTTATATAGGGCACTTTAAATATACAGATTTTTTTGTTATATTGGGGCGTCATTGTGTTTATGAATATAGATCATTTAAACTTGAAACCTGGCAGGAACACAAAGGACAAAGGCTGTTTTTGACTTGTGAACTGAACTATACAGGCACAGACACACAGCAGGCTGCAGCTCTCCCTGATCAGACCTCAATTTAGGCATCACACGCTTTTCTCTGTAGCAAATCCTTGAAAGGAACCCCAGGTGATTCAACCCACACATTTTCCACCTGTACCAAAGATGACTAATCTGTGGCCTCCTCCGCATTAATCCTGTCCTCCTCTGCACTGAGACTGAAGTCACCGCTGCGCTGGCCTCAAACGGCCATGAACAGTCGCTGCAGGGGGACCGACTGAAACCAGCACAGGTCAGCCCACAGCAGCACAGGGGACAAACCAACACGTCTGATCATCATGCTCTCAGCTGCACTGCTTGTGTTGTGTACAAATGAGTCAGATGGTTAGTCTTTTCAGTCAGTGATTTTGTTAAAAAACTCTATTTTATTTGGTCGATGAAAGCATTTAGGAGGAGACTGTATTATCACTGTGATGGCTTTGAATAGAGGCAAAATTGACTCTGACTCTGTTCAGCCATGACTTTGGGTTAAATTGAGAATATGGCAGTAAATTACACAAACACATAATTATTTTAAAATCCATGTTTAAACACAGAAGCATAATATTGTAAGCACAGTTCCTACTTAATCGTGGAATTAGTAGTTGGATAAAGTAACCACAAATCAAGGTCAACTAACTAAATTGAATTCATCTGTATCACACAGGACTGAGTTGAATCAGTTGTCATAGAGATGGATCTGTTGACATGAAAGCTAATCTATTATAGGACTTCCATATTGTTTTAAAAAAAGCATCAAAGTTTGTTCCGCCTACTCTTAGAAATCATAACAGGTACTGAGCTTGCTGGCCAACAGATGGCCATCTCTATGACAACTGCAGAAACAACATCTACTAATCAAGACTGTGACATATGAATAAAAGCTCTGGAAAAAAGCAAGTAAATGGACATTGAGCTTGGATTTATTGTCAGACAAATTTTCAAGATTCAAGAACCTTAATCTGCTCTGATGAAGGTCCTTTAGACCGAATGCTAAAAATAAAGTGCTCTCTGCAAAGATCTAGTCTATTAAGTACCTTAATCTAAAATGTATCTTGTAGTTTTTGTCTAGTATTTTTTTTATTAATATAGTCATACAGTATTTCATAGAGGCCTATGCTTGTTTCAAGAAATTCAAGACGTATTTGGAAGCAACTCGTTTCTCTAAATTACACAATATTTTTCTATATCATTATTTTTTTTGCAATGCAAGCTACCAGGCGTCCTGCTCCCAGAAAGGTCATCTCACTTAACACATGCTTTCTTAATACTTAGGCTAAATACAGTTTACCCATTTATGGCATCACAACCAAACACATGCACAGAAAAGTCTAAAACAACCTTATTTTTTTATACAATCATAGTTCTGAAATCACAGTTCATCTCACAACCTGTAGATCTTCCGAATGCTGTAATGCATCGTTGCATTACGCAATATTGATCCTTCAATAAAGTTTAGATGCAGAAAGATCTTCTGTCATCTCTATAACAAAAAATCAATGCTGAACGATTATCTCTTTCAACAGCAGTGATTCCTGGCTCTGGCTGTGTGAGCAGTTAAAGTGCAATCAGGTGAATCAGTGTGATACGGGAACAACAGGAGCCCGAAGGCAGACTCAGTCCAAATCCCAGACCTCTACCCTTATGTCCTCACTCTCGTCCTCACTGCTAGATACAATCAGACAGAAGCTCTGCAGGAGAAAGTAAATCCCCGTCGACTCAGAGCAAAATGAGCTCTTAGTGTATTTGAGGAAAACATTATGAGAAATTCAATTTGTTGCTGTTAACTCTGTAAAGCCTGACAATTCAAATCATTTTCAGTTCAATTTTATTTTATAAATTGAGGTATTTATTGATCTCAGAATTTGAAAATAATATAATGCAAACAGAAATGAAATGGGATTGTAGGATTTTTTCATTTGCATCATGTTTGGTATTCATTGCAATTTATTATTCTCAATTGGGGTTTTACATTTAGAAGTAAAACCTTATTCTTTAAATTGCATAGCAGCAGACCACTATATATTTGATTTGTATATCATTATATCTATCAATATTGGGGCTGGGTATTGCCACTGATCATCCAATTCAATAGGATTCGATTCAATATCGATTAGGGATATTTCAGTTCAAATACCAATTTTGCCTGGATAAGAAAGAGATTCTCAGAGAACTAATGCTGATATTATTTATATATAATATCCCCATCAACCAGCCTTATAAAGAATCCTCCTACCTGGTGCATTAATGAAATATTTCAGAGTTTACTTAATGTTGTTGTTAATGACGATTTCATTACAAATTGATATATGATCAACCATATGAAGATCAATTTCAATTGGAAAATCTTTTTTATCTAACTCACTTTACTCAATAACATGGGGATAACTGAACTATTGATTAAATCAGTTTTTTGAGCATATATCATACTGATGCACATAGAAGACTTTTATGCACTTACTCAGGGTATTTCACTGTAAATAGCTTTCTCTCAATGTATTATACAGTTTCTCTTCTGTTTCTTTACTAAATAAAGTAGCAAGAGATAAAGACGTAAAGAAGTAAAAGGCAAAAGCAATATAGTGCAGAAACCAACAAGTCAAAAGCACCACAAATCAATACGGTATTTATTTATTTCAGAAACTTTAATACTGTGATCACTGCAAATGTCTTTTTCATACCTTTACATTTTACAAAGACAATGGATCCGGGATGTAAACAGTATTTTCAACTCTGTAAAATGCATGGTCCTCTTGAAATAGTGTGCTTTATCTCCAGTCGGAACCGATCCCTTTACTGTTTCGTTTATTCTTCCAACGGGAGGAAACAAAACGGATCACGACACAGCGATGTAAGCCGTGACTCTGAGCTTTGTGAAACCTTCCTCCCCTGCTGCAATCACTAACCTCGCAAGTTGTGCTTGACTGAAAACCAGCATCCTCTGCAGAACAAACATGCAGCCTGCTCTTGTCTGTTCAGTGATGCTTGAGGGAAGAAAAAAAAGGGTTTGGATTTTTTTTTTGAAGTGAATAAAGTCGAGCACCTTCCTCTGTTAGTCAGGAACTGCATTGGCAGGGAAAACTACAGAGTGACATCAAGACAAGATAGCACAGGAATGGATCAATTCACCCTTCTTATCCAAAACCTGTCAACACAATCAATTTTCTAAAACATTGTGCAAAGGTTTCTAAAAATAAAAGATATTACAAAATGGAACATTTTAACATCTGAACATTCACATTTCCCATATGCCTCTGAAATGCACCAAAAACAAAGCTGAGGAAAGAAACAAAACTATATGCACTGTAAAATAACTGAACATTCACACTGGAGTAACTGGTGTGTGTGTGTCTGTGTGTGTGTGTGAGTATGTGTTTGAATAAGGTGGACAGCTGTATCTAACATCCAACTTGATGCACACTTTTTAAAGATGCAAGCAAAAACATCTGCACTGCACAGTTTGTCATTTGGCCATACTTCATTTGGAATACAAAAAACTAAAGCACTTTCCATGTACAATAAAATACAAAACATTACCTATTAGTAATTATTTAAGCATCGACATACTCTAGTTCTGGCAAGGAAACCAGTGCTCAAGACATTTTACGGTCAAAACCTGGATTCAGGAACATTTCTGCCTATACAACTCTTATTTTCTGTATATTTGGAGGATTTCACATTATTGGATGACAACTAGACTGCTGTTCACAACTGGCCAACTTGTTAAAACAACCAAATCCTATCATCAAGCAAAACAATTAAGCACTTGAATGTTCACTGGTGGCGTTATAATCCAAGAGATTCTTAAAACAGAACCGTTGACATCTTTTTGTTAGGTGTTCACTCATCTCCCTGCAAAAACTGCAGAGCTGAATGTCAGTAAACATCATTATTTAGGGTTGTTTATATTCTCTTTACATTCAGACCGGGTGCTGTTTTGTGCTTTATGTTGCAGGGATTTAATTGCATCAACTAAAGATGCAAATTTACTTAAGATTCAAAAACTTTGAGTGTTTTTTTTTTTTTTCTTCAACAAAGGGGTGTGGAATTAAGGCTTACACCAGGCATGTGGACAACAGTTTCCACGTACATGCTCAAGTTAGCGACCTGAAATAACCCCAACACAGACACCTGGCTGAGGAAATAGCTTTGTGGCTCCTGCTTGTGTTGTAAGTAGCTTTGTGATTTGGGGGAACATTTCTACCAATACACTCTTATTACAGGGGCCAGCTACCCTGAACGATATACTGCATGCAACTGAATGCGAAGGCATATATACACACACACACACACACACACACACACACACACACACACACACACACACACACACACACACACACACACACACACACACACACACACACACACACACACACACACACACACACACACACACACACACACACACACACACACACACACACACACACACACACATTTCCACACACACACACTCTGGTCCCTGTGTCTGGAGGCCGGCCAGCCTGGTTGTGTTCAGTCAAAATATTCATACAAACAAGAGAAAGGCTGACACCTCCCCATACACACATTTATGAGGTCTACAACTGTGAGTATGAAGCTGATTAAAACTAATGCTTGTGTGTGTGTGTTTGTTTGTTACCAGGTGTGTTTATTTTTTAGGATGTAGAAGAAGAGCCTTTCCCTTTCATCTGTTCCCCAGGTGCTGTTTCAAAGGCACGTCCCTGCTCTGCCTGGGAGTAAATGACCAAAATAAGTGAGTGTAGGCACGGCTGGATAGACTGATGAACGTTCACACAGTGGCAACACACACACTGCCACAGAAAGGTGCTGTAGCTCCTTCTTATCATGGGCATTTTAATCTAACCATATAAGTCATTATTACTTTTGTCTAAAGGATCCTCACTTTCCCAACACGTACTCAACCTGAGGACAACTATACATGTTGAAAATGTAAAACACACGTACACCTAAGGTCTGCTCCCTTTATCAAAAATCCACCTTTGATTGTCTCTCAAAGCTGGCTTCTGGTTTTTTTCTTCCTGTTCTTTGTTTTTTGTGTGGCCTCCCGGTTGATGTCTGACTGATTGTTGAAGAGGCGTGGGGGGAAAAATACAGTGACTGGCAGCACATTTAATAATCATGACATTTTCCACTGGTCATCACTAGAGGGCACTGTAAGCAACACGACAGCAGGCTTGGGCACCACAAAACACAACATAATACAGAATAAAAAGCATATAGTCCGGCTTTTAGCCAGAATTAAGAAAGAAAGCCATTTAAATAATATCGCTAGTGACCATTTTCTTGAGGAACTAAACACTGATGTCAGTTGTACTGTACGAATAGAACAACTTATTTATTGGAATTATAATACAAGGAAATAAATTAACCTGGGGAAAAAAAAGTCCCTTCTTATTTTTCCCTCCCGAAAAAAATGTCTCTGTCATTGCTTATCAGCTGGCCTTCTGTATTCCAGACAGTGGGATGGCGAGTGGAGTCCTCCCTTTTCCTTTTTCCTCAAAGCATGATGTTCTCTGCTTTAATGGAAGATAAGAGACTGGTGTCTTTTAGGCGTAACCTTTAAAACGTTTTTTTCCCCACATCAAGCATCTTCCCCGAGAGCAAACTCCCTTTTTTTGAGGAAGACAGGAGTCCTGACTTCTTCCTATTGCTTTTTAAGACACATACAATTGGGATGGACCAAAGCACTCTGGATATCAGTCATGTTTAAACGGCACCACTTGCCGATGGCTTATAAATATACTCCTCTGCCAGGTGTTGGTTTGTGCTGTAGGGACAAACAGGATGCGGTAATCCAGATATGAGTGACACAGAGGAGAAAAAAAAACAATGTACAAATCCATGTTTCCCTCCTGTTGTGACACATGTCAACATGCTTCCATGTCGGTGGCTGTAAACAGCCACAGTGACCCTTCAGTGGTAAGAAGCTTTGAGGAAAGGAAACACCTAAATTCTTTACACTCCATTCACATGTGAAGGAAATGAAAACCTCTCCTGTATCCGGTGGTCTTGAGGCTTCAGATTTGTTGTTTGTGTTACAGTGAACTCCAAGTGGCTGGGCTGGCAGATTTTGTCGCATACCTGTCGGGACTTTGCGCGGCACATCAGAGACGACTTCTCTTAAGTCACGTGGCTGTCTCTGCTACCCTCTGCTGTGGCGGGTTTGGTTTGGCACAAAATACTTAAGTCACCTTTCAGAAAAGCTGGGCAACAGTAGAGAAAAAGTAATTGAAAAAAAGGGAACAAAGAGGAAAAGGCCAGATATGGACTGTAGGTTGTAACTAAAGAGAAGCACATCCACTGAGAAGGTGTGTCAGGGGCAGTCTGGTGATATTTTACGTTCACATCAGAAAAGAGGCGAGTCTGAAAAAAGAGAAGGGAGGTGGAAGAGCTTCCTCTTTGTTGGCAAAAAACGATTTTGGCACAGCGAGATGAGAGAAACATCAATTCAGCAACGGTCTCGTGGTGGAGAATAGAGGTCTGTCCTTCATAATCTGTTAAACACCAAATTTTTCTTGAGTCTCATCCTGAGAAGGTGAACAGACTGGTCGACAATATTGCCAGCTGATGTTTGAACCCAATGGAAGATGGTAGGAGGGTTCAGCAGCATCAGGCTGATTAAGTCCAACAAGTCTCCACTGCTATTGTGCACAAATTCTTCCCCTTCTGCCTCTCCGCCCAGACTGTGTGTGCTGATGTATGCATGTATGTGAACGTGTGTGTATGTGTGTGTGTGCGTGAGTCAAAATGCGCAGGTCGGAGTCAGTTCATGTCGATGGTGTTGAAGACCCACTCAGTGAACTTCTTGAGCTTAGTGGCAGAGGTCTGCGACTCCTCCTGCAGTCTCTGGTTGTCCTCCCACAGCCTCTTGATCTGACCCTGAAGTCTCACCTTCTCGTCACGCTCCTGTGCAAGATGGGGAAAGGTTGGGGAAAATCAATCAATTAAAGCAGTTAATGATCAGTTAACTTTGGAAAAAAACAGCACAATGTACAGTACCAGTCAAAAGTTTGGACACACCTTTCTCATTCAATGGTTTTTCTTTATTTTTATTTTTTTCTACATTGAAGATTAATATTGAAGACATCCGAACTATGAAGGAACACATATGGAATTATGTGGTAAACAAACAAATGCTCAACAAACCAGAATATGTTTTATATTTTAGATTCTTCAAAGTAGTTGAATGAGAAGGTGTGTCACTTTACTGTCTGTATAAATATAATAAACACTATCTGGTGTTTACATAAACATCTCAGCTCTGCAGACTGTGAGTCACACTAGAGAGAACTTTAAGTGCTTTGTGAGTAGATTTTATCAGTTGACACTTTGAATCTGCCAAAAGCACCACAAAAAGTAAATCCCTGGTTTGTTGCATGAACATACACATATATTTAACAGTTTGTTAAAGAAAAACAAACTGTGGGGAGTTTTGCTTCATGCTGTCAGTTAGCTGCAAGCTGATTGCTTCTGGCTTGAGGGTGGTTGAAGGAATCGAGAGTGAAGCTCATCTACTGCTACTTTAAAAAAATAAAATAAATTGATAGGCATTACGCTTTCCAGTATTTCACAGACAGCCGAGAATTTATGAAAAATTGCGTAAGAAATGAATCACACAGGCCACAGCGGTTTTGAGGAGGGAAACTCTTCACTGTTAACAGGGTACAAAGTCTGCAACTAGCAGCTCAAACCTTTAAAAGCAACATTGGGCTGCAGCAGCAGAGGACCTGTCAGCTTCCAGTCCTGTTGCCTAATAATGAGGTGACAAAGATGCTGATGCTGCTTTTATAAGTAGAATTTGGTGTAAATAATCAATCCGGTCTGGTACCATTATTAGAGGCTAGAGCTTGTGGTATAATGGTGAGGAGCACAGATTGGGCGGTGTCATACCAACTTATTATCACTATTTAGATAAACCTTTGTCGCTGACTTTCTTTACACATGCAGTCTTTTGTGGTTCCTTGAAATGAGAGACTGCAATTCATCTCCTTTATATGAATAAAAAGGAGAGTTTTAAGAGATGGTGTACATGCTTTTTGCAGGATAAATGTGATGTAAAAAAATCTTAGTTAGTTGTGTGAAATGCATCACTCACACTCATCCAAACCAACAATCCTGAAACTTGTTTTTAGAGCAAAATGAACCAGTCCGTTCCTTCCAGGTGATTTGACGTTAAAATAATAGCTGAGTGTCTATAGTGAAATCTGAGTCAGCAGTTAACAAATCAACCATTGAACCTTTCAACAATTTCATTTTTTTTAAAACTGGTAATTTACACCCTCTGCTCCCTGATCAGGTATGCTCAACCAGCTTTCATGTATCCTTTCTGGCATTAAAACAGAGTGGTAGGTTGTAAACATGCAGACAATTGTTCTCAATGCACCCCATAACAACCAACTATAACTGTATATATGTATATTTATGTGCAAGTGTTTGTGTTTTCTCTCCCACCTTTTTCAGGTCCTCCTGGAGCATCTTCACCATGGCTTCCAGCTTGGTGACCTTCCTCTCCAGCCCTATGTGACCCTCACTGTGGATGAGAAAGCAACACATAGCAGGACTTCTATACACACTCAGTAATAGAGAGCGGATAATCATATTCAATTATGACTTCTGCATCCACTTGCTGCAGAACCATGAACACACTGTATGCTGCTTCACTACCCCACTGATGCAGTGTATCCTGTATTTCCTGTACATTTGACGCACACTCCTCACCCATCCATTTTATTTTATTTATTGGTTTATTTGCTAGGAACAGTGCACATAAAAAGAGGCATTCATATGTAGTCCTCTAATTCATATCTATTTGCAACAGTTAACACTTCCTAGTTAGATGCTAAACCTTGGTCTGTCCTGGCAAAGACAGGCAACAGCACATTAAAACAAAGTTTCAGACAAACAATAACATTTCAAATCACAGAGTGGGTTTGACAAAATAAGACCCAGCTCATCATATCCTGGATCACATAGGAGCAATTAGTTCAGCCACATTTATTTCAGCCCCTAGACCCAAACTGATCTGCTGAATAAGTATGGTGTTACCTAGATGAGGGCCGTGACAGAGGAGCAGGCTGAAGCTCTATGTGTGGCTGTTGGGGACTGGAGGCCCCGCTGCTTCTGTGGTTTGAATCTCCGAACACATAACTTCTCTGGACTGGAAGGAGAGAGAAATGGACAACGAAGAAAAACAAGTCATGTTAAGTTACAAATATACCCAATCAGCAACAGATGGAGAATGAATAAAAAAATGCCTCTAACTGAAAATATACAGTAGGTTAGTCTATTCATAATGTACAATACATACAAAAGTGGTTTAACACTGCAGTGATGATAGTATCATAATAACTTGATACAACCTTTAACCTTCTTTTCTTTTATTTAAGTCAAGTGCTTGTTTTAGTGCATCTTGTTGCATCTTGTGGATGTGCAAAGAGATAAATCACATACAAGAAAATATAATATGTAATTAATAATACCGTAGTGTGTGTTTCTTTCAGTCTCAAAGGTATTGGCCACATCCACCAGATGTGTCCACTCTAGGGGGCTGTCCCTGTCTTGAGACGGGAGGGGCATCAGCTCCTGAGGGAGAGGTCCGCGATGACGCTCCACCAAATCCACCAATGATGTGTCAGATGCCGAAAGGTCACCTGTAAATGGAAAATAAGTTGCGGAATGAACTGAATGTAAAATCACCCTTTTTTTTTTAGCCATTCTATAATTTCAATCAAAAGAGGGCAGCAGATACACATCCGGAGCTAAGTCAGATATATCACACACTCTTTCATTTTCCTACAGTTATTTTTTATCGTAATAATAAACAAACCACATGATTTAGTGAGGATGTATTAAGCTCCTTTTCCTGTACTGGTTTGCCTCCATGTATAAAATGACCATATAATATGAAGAGCTACGATTACCAAATATACTCTTCAATAGACGCACCTTAAAAACATATTTTCAATGTGAATGGATTCCAGCTTTTAAAAATACCTCATTCATCCACCTCTTTCTTACCATGGAGTTTGACTCCCAGCTTATAGGAAGGCCGTCTGAGAGGAACACCGCGGGTGGTGGGTGAGCGTGGGAGGGTGGAGCAGCTGAAGAGAACATCTGCGCCGAGTGCCTGTTCCGATACCGAGTCGCTCAGGGGAGGAAGGCGTTGGCCACGATAGATACTCTCATCTGATAGGGTACGATGGAGGGAGCGACGGCGGCTGAGAGGCTGGCTTGGTGGAGATTTCTGGCCGTGCTTCACAGGGTGGGAGGAAGTGATGGTGGAAGTGTTATTGTGTTATATTACTGAGAAACAGGATCTGCACCCATTCATTATGTGTGAAAGTCTTATTTAAAGGAATGCTCACCCACAAAACAACCATTTCTTTATCAATTACTCAACCTGTTACATTGAATTCTTGAAAAGTTAGTTTCTCCAGGTTCTCACATGAACCTTGTGAATGAAGAATCAAAAACAGAGAAGTGTCTTCATGTCTTACAACAGTAAAACTCACACAAGTCGTGCAGTATAATCCAAGTCTCATTTCTCTCAGACATATCCTCAGTACTTCCCAAACACATGCATCTAAAACCTTACATCAAAAACACTTCGGACATTTGTCTGTGCTGTGCAAGCCTGAGACTGTTTGCTTTAATAGTACGGTTTAGGTGAAGATTTGTATAATTTGGTAAGTAGTGAACATATTACTGGATAAATGAGACTTGAATTATACTGCAAAGTTGTGTGAGAGTTTGAAAACGTACATTTTTGGTGTTAAACGCGGTCCACTTCAATTCATCAAGACTTTTCTGTGTTTTAATTCACCGTGGAGGCATGCGAGAAAAAGTTTTCTTCAAAAATTAAAAGTAACACTGGGTGAGTAATTGATATACCAATGCTCGTTTAAGACTGATGTATTCATATAAGGTATTTTTTTCAGGAGATTAATTAAATTGTTGTCATATATTGCCTGATTTTTACATTTAAATTTGCTCACAAATTTAACAACAATAATGAATATGATGTCAGACAGATTGGACAAAAATTATTGAGATTTTTAAATGTTTATGTCCTTTCACAAAAATATATTTCTTTGAAAAACGCACTTTTAGTGGGCATTGTGTCAGGAGCAGAATTATAATGACTTGATTAGCCTTGTCCAGAGTGCCGTATTCCTTAATAAACTTTACTCACCACAGAAGGAAGATTTACTGAAAAAACCTGGCTAGCAGCAGTTAAGTAATGTTAGGAGATGTTCCTAGGTGTCTATTCACAGGTTGTTCCTTTAACAAGGGTCACAAACGCACCTGTAGACGTACCTTTTCCTTATGTCTGCGTGGTGGTGGCGGGCTGTCTGGGGCACAGTGTCTCTTCACATCTTCCTCTATCGTAGATTTGGCATGAGGCTGGGGCGAGTGCATATCCCGAAGAGAGGGTCTCGCTGCTGGGGTTGGAGCAACCTCAACTCCACCTTCTCCCGGAGACTTCCTAGTACACACATAGACACAGCCAAACCATTAAGTAAACATAATCAGGAGACTAATTATGCACTCTGCACTGTGAATGCATTGTCCTTATATAGTTATAGCATTGATATATTATAAAAATATGTGGTCGTCAGTATCAACAGTAGAGCCTTTTAATTGCATTCAGTTACTGCAAGCCCTGAGTGTAGTATGCTTTACCACCACACGGGGGTAATCAAGTAGTATTCATATTATTACTACCAGAAGACATAAATAGTTAGGTACACTGGGTGGACAACTAAAGGGATCAAATGCAGACTGAAGGAACATTGCTACAATAAAAACTGTCATTTAAAATCTTATTTAGTATACCTGTTTTTATTTTAATTTATTGAATTTTTTTACTTATGTCTTTTGTTTGCACCATCCACTCTGCTGCTGTAATCCTGCAAATCCCCCCCGCTGCGGGACAAATAAAGGATTATCTTATTTTATCTTAATATTCTATTTGGCGTCCCAGTATACATAAAGGGATGAAGAGCAGTCTGATACAACAACGCTGCACCATCACCTCTGACACTGTGTCAACATAAATGCAACATTATAAGCCAAGGATGGTATTGATTGAGCGTTATTGGGATAACTCACTGTGGATGAGAAAGCAACACATAGCAGGACTTCTATACACACTCAGTAATAGAGAGCGGATAATCATATTCAATTATGACTTCTGCATCCACTCGCTGCAAAACCATGAACACACTGTATACTGCTTCACTACCCCACTGATGCAGTGTATCCTGTATTTCCTGTACATTTGACTCACACTCCTCACCTATTCATCCATTTTATTTTATTTATTGGTTTATTTGCTAGGAATTACATTGTAACGAGTTTTCTTCTTCACTGGTGCTTACTCCCTGCAGAAAATTGGTGGGCTTACAAAACCAAACCTCAACCCAGTATATCCCTGGTTCACTTTAAGTGAAGTATATCCCTGATTACAAAACCTTGTATACAGTTTAAATCCACTGCTGGACTGGGAACAAAAATTAAAGACCCACTTAATGTTTCTTAATTTCTATGTTGCTCCATCCTTACTTGCGTGTGTCTCCGAAGTCAACAGAATTGATGGTGGAACCGGGTTTCCTCCAGCCAATCAGGTACTTGGACTGAGCTCCTTGGCGGGGGTAGAAGCTCTTGGGCCCAGGGGACGATGAGGACTGGGATGAAGGGGAAGTGGCTGAAGAGGAGGACTCCTCTCTCGGGGAGCTGTGGCCTGAATGCCTTGCACTGATGGATAAAGTAGAGGAACAGAGGGGTTATTACAAAATGCATCACAAATAAGAAAAGTTCAGCCCCCTGATGGAAGATGTATACAAATGAAATCATAATCCTGCATGTTTGGGCAATGACAGGTTTGTTTTATGGCTTAACCGGATCTCTTAAACAGGCCCTATCATGCTATTTTCCGGGTGCATATTTTTATCTCAAGTTACAGTTACAACATGTTTACATGCGTTCATGCTCATAATCCGCCTTGTTTTTCTCTTCCTGGCTGTCCTGCAGCACCTCTTCTCACCCTCTCTCTGAAATGCTCCGTTGTAGCGCTTGCTCCTCCCTCCAGAAAGCAAAGTCTGCTCTGATTGGTCAGCTAGCCCGCTTTGTTGTGATTGGTCAACGTTTCACATTTCAAAAAACTCTTCCTCCGGAGCTTCAGCTCCGTCTCTCTCTTTTGTTGTTTGATGGCGGGCCAAACTAGCCGGAGAGTTTTACGTCACTTCCGTAACATTGTGACCTCATAATGTTACGTAAGTGAAGGAGAGAATTCAATCGAGCCGTTTCAGGCAGCTCAGGAGCTTTTGAGGGGGAGGGTAACTCCTTTTAGGCATTGAATTGAGGTTTTACACTCTACGGACCTTTTACATGTATAAAAATATATATAACACAATAAAGAAGAGGGGGAAAGTGGAAAAGCATAATAGGGCCACTTTAAAAAATTGCCCTAAAAGATATCAACTTTGGTCTTGGGTGAAGCAGTAATAAAAATCTCAATAGTGTGACATTCTAATACTCTATACAGTTTTCCATCGATAACTCAACTATGTATTTCCTCCCTGAAAATTCCTCAAGTATCACCTGCACTTTAACTCATTTCAGAGCCCCTCTTTTCCCCCTTCTCCACTTTGACACATACAAATGTATCTAAAATGCTGGACTGATGATGCCCCGGTCATGAACTGTAACTGGATCTGGACTGGTGAAT
This sequence comes from Anoplopoma fimbria, assembly GCF_027596085.1. Classification (NCBI taxonomy): domain Eukaryota; kingdom Metazoa; phylum Chordata; class Actinopteri; order Perciformes; family Anoplopomatidae; genus Anoplopoma; species Anoplopoma fimbria. The sequence goes on from NC_072466.1 coordinate 14,175,395, forward strand.
TAAGACTTGCTCAAACAGGAAGAACAAATCACTGGAGTTCTCCAAGCTCTAGACACCTATTCAGCTATGTACAATTGGACATGTGTTGCACATTTGCTGAGGCCTAATGTGGAAAGATAAGAGGGAGTTAAAACTGCTCCCGTGCTTGGTTTCCAGGAAAGACTTAATGAGAGCGAGGTGGTCTAGTGTGTGTTCCTCTTGGGCAGCAAAATATTGACTTGAGTAATGAGAATTGGAAACATTCTGCAGAGGTCAAGCAAATGCTGCGATGTCACATGACAAAGTGGAAGAGATCAAATTTGAAATTAAGACTGAAATGAGATAAATTGTACCATGCAGCTTTTGTTGAGAGAAAATTGAGAGAACCGAGAACAACATAAAGCTTTGAGAAGTGCAAAGTGCAAATAATAAACAAGTAGTCATGTTTTTCTTTTTCCGTTTGAATGTGTTAAACATATCACAATAACTCAGATGTATCTTGCAACTCCGGTTTGTAGCCACTTAACTAACTAAGTTGTATACTATACTTCAAATTATGCATTGATACACAAACTCCTCCTCACACACATACCTGGAGTGTGATCCAGCCTCATTCAGACTGTAAGTGCTGCTGTCTCTAACAAGGAGATGAGTAGGTGGGCTTCTGCCGGCCCCTTCCAGACTCCTTTCCCCTGGAGGGCCCGGGGACTCGGCTGCAGCCGGCGACCTCTCCAGCATCCGTCGGCCTCCCTCTGTGGGGCTGTGCCACGGAGAGGTTGACCGCTCCCTGCTCTCTCTGCCTCCGCTAGGAGCCAGCAGGGAGGTGGTGCTGCCATGATGAGAGTGGGGGTGTGTGTGGTGAGAGGCTCCATAAGAGCTGGTGTCTATGCCGCTGTCGGCAGACGCCCCCTGCAGGTAGCCTCCTCCGCCCAGGCCGTTGGGCTCCGTCTCACCCTGGTCGCCGCTGGAGCCTCCACCCGCTCCCATTTCGTACCATTTATCGCTGTCGCTGTGGCCCCCGCTGGAAGCCGTGCTGGATAGTGTGTTACTGCTGGAGTGCCCAGAATAAGGGCCGTCCGACTGCCGGAACAAAGAGAAAGTGAAAAAGACAGTTGAGGGAGATTTCCATGCAAGTGAAGATATAAGCTTTATGGTGACCATCACATCATTAATCCTTCAGACTACCATATTATTTACTGTGATTACAGAATGAAATTCAAAATGTATGCTAACATAGATGCATAAATCCTTAAAATCAAACAAGTCATCTGAGCCACAGGAGAAGAAAGCAAAGAGCGGTTACAGATCAGGTTTCAGAACCATGATGGTGTAAGTAAATAGTGTAAGACAGGTGTAAAGCCTGACCTGGCTGTTTTTCTTCGGGGACAGGTGGATGACCTGCTCCTGTCTTTGGATGCGGGGAGCTCCAGAGTAATTTTGACTAGACTTGGACACTGGGGCCTCTGCAATAAATAGGACAATAAACACAACTGGAGTTGGTGACGAATCCATGCACAAAGCCTGCGGTACAAACAGATAACTTATTGATGATTAAACAGAGAGGTTGTTCTGCTCTTTGCTCACTTATGTGTATTTTGCTTCCACAGCACTCATGCTTCCTGAAGGTTCATAACGATGACACTCTTTTCATTCTGCCTATGCTGTGTGTCCATGGACACAAAAAACGAAGATCACTTGTCGTTAAAAGTAACGCACATCAAACAGAGATTTGTCCCCAGATGGTCCCTGCTGGTTTTGTTTGTTCTGGGCAAGCTGTCCCGTGTGAGGGAATGCGTGTATGTGTCCTGAAGCAAAACTCGGGGTATAAATGGGACTGTTGTGTAATTGTCTACATGTTATGCAAGAAAATACTCAGAGTAGGCAGATAACGACCAAAGCACTGTGAGAGGCAGAGCTAAGGGAGGTATCATAACATCTGCTAGGATGAATCTAGTAATGTAGTAACCCAGTTAGAACCTCACTTAGAATGTTCATTGCTCTGCATGGTTTTCTTTGCATAGTGGCCCATAGGGCTCTCTCCACTAATTAGAGATGGTTGCATGTGTGCATGCTGCTTGCTTGAGTGCCTGTGCATATATAAGCAGTACATGTCACAGCAAGTTTGGGTTTGATACATTGTTTTGTTTCTTAGGTGTTGGTATTCATGTTATTGGTCATCCAGATGTGTAGGTAAGAAAAGCCGGAGATTTTGCGACAAACCAAAGACACAAATTTCCCAGCATCTTTGGTTAATGTGTAAACTCCTGTAGGCTTTGTTCAACTAAAAAACATTGTCAGGGTAGTTACAAATTACTGTGCATACGAAGGGAAAAAGATGTCTGCATCTAACCGCCCAATGCATTAATTAATCTTAAACCGTCCACAGGATATAAAAGAAAATATAGCAAATGCTGTGTTAAATAGATGCAACAGGAAAACCTGAGGCAATAATTACTCTAACTGGTGCAGTGGCCATTTAGAGTATGGCAATTTGTATCCAAATTGCTCCATATTCATCAATAGAAGTCCTTGGGTCCGCAGCAATACACCCACCAAGTTATAGTAGATCAGATGAACGGTTCTAAAGATATGCGAGGACACACCCAAAGAGTGAGAGAGGGAGATTCCTTGCTTTATTGAAAGATATAAAACCCTGCAAAGGCTAAATTAAGGGCTAAAGTAATGTCCTGTTCGTGCGACAGGATAGCAAAAGTGAGTATTTTGCAAGACTTTTATTTCTGGACAGGGCTTAGCCACATCATCATTGCTGAAGACTGAACGGGTCAAGGGGGTAAAAAAGGAAGGAAGAGGAAAGGACATAACAGAACCCTAAACCACAGAGACAGCCAAGCAGACGATGGAGGGCAGGACAGCTGGCTGACACAGTCTACGCTGGCTCAAGCTGCATTGTTCCACCCTGACCAATAACGACATAAGTGCTGTAAACAACCACGAAATGAGAGACTAGGGATCTTTCTCTGTGATTGTGGCGGTCAGGAACAGGTTGAGGACACGGTCAAAAGTAGGCTGGTCGTCAATCAGAAAAAGCAACATCATGCTGAGATTCAGAGGAGCATGTAGTTTTTATGGCTTTCAGAGACCGAGATGGAAAACAAGACGAAAACTCCCAAAAAACAGGGCATGGGAGAATACTCGTAATTAAATGAAAGCCAATTTACAGGAGAATAAAAAGATGAATGAGAGACGAACATATGCGAGAGTGGAGAATGAGGAACAGACTGGAGGAAGTGAGGGAAGGAAAGCCACACAAAGATAAGGTTGGCCAACTGTGCTGTCATCAAAGATAGGAATTTTTCCAGACCTCTATCAGACCTAACAAAATAGAGTGAGGAAAAAGCCATATACTTTAATTGAGATCACCGCTGATATCATTTCCCCTTTCAATAATTATCACTTTCCTTTAAATGTTTGTCTCATTATCTTCCCACCTTTTTATCTATTTGCAGAGACATCAAGACCTGCTCTGTGAAGGCAATATAATTCACAGCTTGCAGAAGAGGCGGAGGAGGAGGGGGAGGAAGAAGAGAAAGATTGTGGATGCTGTCAGAGTTGGTATCTCAGCTCCAAAAAACTGTCACTGGCAGATGAGGAGGCACACACAAACACCATGCACACAATCTTCTGGATATACCTGTCATTTCAAAGGATTTAGTAAAATGAATGATTTATTTTTCTGCGTTGTCCCTCCCTCCCCAGCTATTCAAGAGTCAAGTGCATTCACACATCAAAACACATTCCATACACACAACCAAAGACGAATGTTTAGAAAAACTGCATGAGTAAGAAAACATTTGAATTGCTGAAAACCCTAGGACCTACCTACAATACTAAGCCACGGCACCTTCCTAGCATTTTTCAACCCGGACCCTATTTTCCCTTGTTTTTGTGTCTAAGTGACACATTTTTGAAATAAAATGTTTTCATATCTCACAAGATGTGACTCGTTGCCGTCAGGTCGACGAAGTGACAGTTGGAAAGAGGAGTGCTGAGAAGAGTTTGTTAGATTTTCGCTCAATACTGGACATTGGTCATTTCGAGACAAAAAAAATAAATAGACTCCACGTTGAAAAATACTACAGTTACCCCATAACTTTACTGTATATTCTCCACTTTTTCTCCATAAGATATATTCACCTGTTGACCCTCGTTCGGCCCCTCCCCCTTCCTCCATTCTCGACCAATTGGGAGTGGACTTTCCACTGGAACCGCCCTCTCCACCCCCCTCTCGTCTCTCTGTAGACATTGGAGAGTGGCGGCTGCCAACAAACCTGGTGAATGAGCAAACAGGAACGAAATCAAGATGAGTTTTTTTTATATTCAGCTTTTATTAGCTTAATGTTTTTTTTCCACTGATCAAAAATGCAGTGCGAGAAATAAAGTTTTATAAACAATGCATTTGACCATAGGCTGCAGTGGGTGGAAAAATATGTTCTTTCAAGAGCATTATAATGTACAAAGACACACAAACACCATCCCCTCACTGTCCTACACCAACGTAACACAGAGTTACAACTGTGGGTATCAGACAATAAGCTTCCAAAGTGTAAAACAGGAGTTATTAGCGCTGAAAATACATTATGCTTTTTAAAAATGAAAACTGAGCAATGCTCTTTGTAACCCTAGAACACAGCAAAAATATGTTTTTGATACTGAGGGAATTTGATGCTTCTGATATGCTTATTTTGATAGGATATATCATTACTTGAATAAAAAAAATAGTCTGTAATAAACCCAGCCACACAAAAACACAACACCCCCCCGCCCCCCTCCTTACTGCTCAGGCATGGACTTCTGTCTCCAGTGGGCAGAGCTTCCGGAGGCGTCACTGGAACAAGAGAGGTTGCTGGGAGAGCTGCGATTGTGAGGGGAGCGACCCAACGCCAGCGAGGAGGCCAGGCTATAGCTCTCACTGCCCGGAGACATCCTGGTTTACGAACAAACACATTTTCACACACACAGGAACTGTAAGAATTTACGGTCACGCGGAAATGTTGGAACTAAAGGAAGAAGAAATAAACACAGCAAAGCACTCTAGGAGCAAAATGTTCTTGGACGTGCCTTCAGGAGGAAATTCCATTGATTCCTACTTCCCATACATGCTGGATGGGTAAAATAACATGCACACTTAACAGCTCCTGCTTAAAAACCAACTACATAACCAATGGCTGCTTTTGTTTTACAGAATTTGCAATGTTTTTGTTTTTTTATTTCAACAGTGTTTCTGGCCTTCAAAATATTTTTTTTCATGTTTATACTCTACTTTGGAACCCAAGCCCCACCCTCCTCCTTATATCAATTTAAGATTCTAACAACCCACATCTAAAAAGACAAAGGGGCTCTAACCTCTTGGTATCCAGGGGCCGGCCATCACTGCTGACACTGCGTGGGATGACTGCGCCCCTCTCCAGCCTCTCAGCTGACAGGGTCTTCCCCACTGAGCTTCCCAGGCTGACGGCCCGGTTGGGCTGGTGGGGCTGTGGCGAGGCAGTGAGTGACTGCTGAGGGCTGCTGGACGTCCTCTGCCACTTGTTGTTGTTACTGCGGAAGGGAAACTTGTATTCAAAGGAGCCGCTATCACTGCTGCTGCCCTTGTAGTCTGACACAGGCATCCGATAGAGCTCTGAACAGCCTCTGTAGAAGAGGAGGAAGGACATTTTGTTTGAGAGGCGAGTGTTGTGTGGGTCAGTGTCACATATATTTTGGTTGTATATAGTTTATATATCTTGGCAGGGATTTGTGACTTTTTAAATAAATCCAATGACCAATAAAACCCAGTATATGTGTTTGTATATGTTAATTGATGGGTGCTCTAGTTGGCGTTTTGGTCTCTTAAAAGGTCCAGTGTGTAGGATTTAGGGTGAGCTTTTGGCAGAAATTGAATATTATAGTCATTATTATGTTTTCATTAGTGTTTAAATGAATAATGTCAAATAAGAAGTGTTTCATTTTTCGTAAGCTTAGAATCAGCCCTTCATATCTCCATCAGGGTTCTCTACATGGAGTCCGCCGTGTTGCACCGCCATGTTTGTACAGTAGCGAAGAACTGACAAACCAAACAATGGCTCTAGACAGGTCCTTTCACGTTATTTAAGTTACCTAGGGACGACAATTCTGTTCACTGTTTCTCCAGGTAACTGAAATAATATATCAAAGAAATGAACAAGTGGTGCACATAACAACTTAAATGAAAAATTGAATGACCTCTCCCATCCCCACCTACCTGCGTGGAGTGGCGTCATCATGTGGTGGAATGATAACAACACGCACTGTCACTGAGGTCCGCAGGAGGTCAATCATCTGCTCATGTGTCAGCGTTGCTACAGCAACTTTGCAGATATCCACCAATCGGCTTCCCTGCCGCAGTCCTGCCTGCCAGGCGTAACCATATGGCTCCACCTATTAGGGACAAAGTTTGATTACAATACAGCTGCAGTGGTGAGAAGATTACTAATCCATTCAGTAACATCACAGGTAGAGTTTTCATCTAGTTATGTTCAATTACATTTTTCTTCATTAGAAAAAATGAAATATATTTCCATTCGTTTACTTAGTGTGATTTTGAGTCACAGGTGAGAAATTACCAACAACCTGGATTTTCAGAATCATATATTCTGACATATTGTAACAATACAGCACATATAATATGAGATAATGTATTGAATCAAATCAAATGTTTAAATGAGGGAGAGCAATGGTGCAAAGACCCAATAACAGCTTGTTAAATATGAAACATGTAAAGTTCTGTTACACTGATTACTGTTGTACCAAATCTCAAACAAGGCAACTTTCTCTCCCTGCATGATGTAACAATGGATTCATTACCATTAAACAGCTACAAAAAGGAAACAGATAAAAAAATAGCAAATACAAGGGCAGATTATGATCATCACGTTAACAGTTAAGGTAACAGGTAAGCCTTATAAAGCATATTAAGATCTTCAATGTAAACACGTTCTACACCAATAAACTAGATTGTTTGTCAAAAGAACATTTTAGTGAAGTTCAGACAGGTACCTCCGCCACGATGCCTTCGTAGTTCACGTGGAAGCCCAGCTGACCCAGGCCATTTCGACGAAGCGTCATCTCTGATGTCTCGCAGCCCTTAGTCAGAAACTGGACATAGGGAGGGCAGAGAGATGCACAAAGTCGTAATGTTACATTAAGTGACATGAATTGAACTTTTCTAACATCCAAACCCTCAGTCAAATTTACCAAGCAATGTTTTTATGTGTAAAATCAGTTTGGAAAAACTTTCGATTGAAAACTTGACTAATTTAAAGGATTATCTTAGTCTGTAAATGTGTAGGATAGCATGTGTGTGCAGTGTCTGAACATGCTCAGTGCATATGTGCATATGCTTTCTATTTAACGTTGAAGAGGACATTTTTTTTTATCCAACTTAAGTGATCCCTAAGAGATTTATGGCCATAAATAAAGATTAGTGCTCCAGAATAAGCAGTACCCCTCTCACTGCATTCACACACAGAAGACAGATGACAGAAATGACAGCCGGTGTGTCTCTTGCTGTGACACTTTCGGCTGTGTTCACACAGAGACGCGTCTATTAGGAGAGACACTGTTTCTTCATGAAAGGCCGTGTCTCTTCCGGCAGGATGGGGAACTCTGTGACACAGTGACGCATCTCTTTCAAAGGGTCTTGGGAGGAAAAGTTGATAATAGTTACATTTCTCAGGAGAAACAGTCCTGATCACCTGTCGAACTGCAAAAGGCAAACAATCTGGTAAAGCCAATCCTCATTCCTGGCTACTTGTTCCTTTAGGTCAGTCACAACTCATCCCTCTCTTCCTCCCTCTAGTGTCGCTCCTGGCAGCTTCAGGGCACCTTGCATGTCTTTGTCTGAACAGGGCAGCTCTGTAGTAGTCGAACTCAGAAGCATGCGTGAATAAGTAATGCTGCACCTGAGAGGAATTGTTATGATGCCCTCTGATGTTTTCTGAATGTGTGCGTGGGAGAGGAAGAGAGTTCAAGAAAAAAGGGGAATGTTAAAGAGCTCTCAAAAAGAGCGAAGCGAGGAGAAAGAGAGAGAGACGAATTTCAAAAAGCAAGTGGCCCGAGGCCACTTCCCCTCCTCTGGCACGAGGTAGTCCAAATGATTGAAGATTATGGGATGCATAAAATGCAACATGAAAGTGCTATATTTCTGAGTCCTGATCCAAATAAAGATGTGAGTGCGTGTGTTCAAATATGTTTGCATGTGTGCAAATCAAAGATGGTGGACTCAATCCAGGTTACATAAATGCATGACAAAAACCATCACACACACATTTACACACACACAGTCACACACACACACACACACACAGTTTTAATGTAGGGAGAGGCTGAATGTAGGCTGAATGTATTCTAAAGCAATGATGATTGCATAAGAAAACACCTTTTTTTCTATCCAGTTTCCATGGAAACAGCTAAGGAAGAACTAGCTCCACTTCACTGTATGTGTAGGTGTATAAACCATTAGGAGCATGTTGTCCGATGGTATTTCTGAAACTCCCTTAATGAGCTGAGACCAGTAATGAGACAGCAGTTTTGGCATGTAGACAGAAAATGTTGCCATTCTGGCTGATTGACAGCTAGCAGTAAATAGTAGGAGAGACTGTGAGTGGGCCAGGTACATGATCAGTGGCAGCCAACAGCAATTTAGTCCATTGATCTGGTCTCTCAGTAATCAGATGAATGAATGTGTTTCACCTCTTCCAATCTCTTGTCTTACTCAGAGTCTCCCAACAACCACATGGGGCCAAGAAATCCCTGTGTGACGTGGACAAACTACATCATGCTGATTATCTTGGCTTCAACTGACCCAATTTGATTTTGGATATGTAGTTGCCATGCCTTCAGCTATGACAGCAGAGGCCAGGAAGTCCAACAAATGTCAATGATTAGTATAATCGTGAAAATAGAGCAACTGTTAATTATATTAAGCAAGAACAAATCCTTCCCACTGAGTATACAAACATCAGTCTCCCCACATATGTAATGTATTGGTGTGCGTGTCTTCTCACCTCTAGACGTTTGACCACCTCTTTGAAATCCTCAGTGTTATTACTGATGCTCCTCAGAGACACACTTTCTCCCCGCTCGTAGAAAATCCGCAAAGACGCAGGGCTGCTCAGCGTCCAGCCAATCACGTCCTTTGTGGAACAGTTAAACACCACAGCCTTGGCGTCCTGGTCCAACAGGATGAGGAAGTCATTGGAGATGGCCAATAGGGCCTCCAGTTCTCCTCCGGTACCGTGATCCTCGACGTGGACCGTCCAGGTCACCGACCCGAGGCTGCGCAGCTCCGACCCTCCATACGGCCGGCTCTTCTCCTTTTTCTTGTGGGCCAGTGAGATGAATGGGAACTTTCCGGAGGGGTCGATGGGCGTGCTGGTGGTGTGGCGCTCAGCCAGGTCGCGCAGGTACTCCTGGCGGGTTCGGGTGGCCATGGCGCGGAACTTATGCGACTTGTGCGCAGCATTTTCCGCATTGATGACCTTGGCCAGCAGGAAGTCCCGGAACACGGAGGACTTGGGGAAGGTCACGCCCTCTGGGATAGGAGGGCCGAAAGAGGGCACGTCTTTGGAACGAGTGACAGCCACACTAGAGGGAGAGGAGCAGAAGAGAAAAGGAGGCAGGAGGTGAAAGAAGGAAACATGGAAGAAATGTTGTTTCACAAATCAGTTGTTCCAGTACTGACCAACATTAGTGGTATTTTGTTCCATCATAAATCCTGCGGTTTTAGATTCAGTGTTTTCTGACAGTTAATCTACATCCAATCAAGTATTTATGTAATTTCTTTGTCTGAACAGGGCCCTGTCAAGATTTAAAAGCAAAAAGAAAATGCTGCCAGATTCATCCATCACCAGAAAAACAAAAACATTGAGGCTGAATTTAAAAGTGGAAAAGAAAACAGACCTAGTTCAAGTCTCTTTCTTTTTCTTTATGGTTTCTGTATTATCTGTTTCAAATTAGTTGTCTTCTGCTAACTTTATACGCCTAAATGCTGAACAAATTTGCTATTGTGTGGGGTCGTTGTAAAATTGACTTTTCCTTATACCGCAGCATGTAATTCATTTCCATGTCCTATACCGCTCCGTTTTCCCTGCTCTCCACCTCACTTCTCCAAACCCCCTTTTCCTTTTATAAAGTCTCTGGAAAGGCCATTTGAGGCTGTTTGCCCTGTCTGGTATGTCAGGAACTCAGCTGAGCAGCCATGGAGAGGAAGGAGAGTCAAGAAGGAGGATGAGGGGAGAGTCCAAGATCTACTGCCCAAAGCCCCAGAAAACCAAGAGTGAGGGAAAAGGAAAACGTGGCTGTGAAAGGAGGACTGTGTGGGAGACTCTGAAAGGATTGGGAAATAATTGCTTACTGGAAGAAAAGTATTTATTCTGCTATGTGAGACAAACAGACTTACAAGCATATCTGTGCCCTGAAATGGCTTTTTTTTATGACCAAGAAGGCACTATGTCTGTACACAGGCGACCTTTTTCTGTTCTCAACCTCTTTGTGACCACATGAGCTCAATCACAGATCCTCTCTCAGGTGATAATTACTGACGAGAGTAGCACCGGAAGTCGGTGCCCTCATCCCACACGCCTCCCTGCTGACATGCATCAGCACACATGTTGACACCGGGATTAATCGCTTTGTCTAATAAGCAACTAAAGTCAAAAATGTCACCCACATATTTCTAAACATACCTCAGTGACACCCTGTCTTCACCGGAGACGTGTGGTGTTCAATTATACTAACCGTTAAAATGTTGACACCTCATTTCCCACCTTTCCTTGTTTGTGACAGACAGAGAAATAAGAGGAAACATCTTTTTATAGCTAAAATTGCATGGAAAAGTGACTTTTTTTTAGCACAATGTTGATAAATAAATGACGGGAATACCCTCAGTAAAAGCTATGTCAAAAAGTGGCTTGCATTTCCTACATTTTATACTGAACTCTCAACGACATAAGATAATCCTTTATTAGTCCCGCAGCGGGGAAATTTGCATAAGCAACAAGTTGGGAAGATGGTATTGTGTGTATACATGTGTAGGTAGAGGGTCATACAAACATATTAACATAAACGTCCCAGCAGCTGTTGTGTCAGTTATCATTTAAACTTTCATAGATAATGATTAAAAATAAAATAAAAACACCACATTGTCACTTTATAGTTCATCTGGAGGTTGAAAGCATTACTGTTCTTCTCTACAACACTGGGAAGCCTTTGTCATTTGCATACAGTGCACTAAACATCACACGCAGTGGGTACAAAGAATAAATGCCGATAGTGTTAATGTAAGCAATAATTTGGATTTTCAATAACCTGAACAGCCAACATCGGTAGATACACAGCTTAGTTCTTATGTTTTCTGGAAATTCTGGAGGCCTTTAAACTCAATATATTCTACATGATCTAGATCAGCAGGGTGATGCACATGCCCTTTCCCAGTCTGTTTTAAGGTAACTCCCATTTGATGTGCAAAGAGCATTAAAGTACATGTGTGTTGTACTTTTTTGTTTAATAGGCTGTAATCAATATTTTTATATTAGCAATGGATCACATGACTGTGACTATATGAAATGAGTAGCTTGTTGTGATTAGCCCACAATTATCACCAGATTTTGCAGTTCCCCTCAACTCTTTTCAATTTAATACACTTAAGCTTCACACATTATTATAATAAGATACGCTTTAGACTCATCAAAGTTGTTTCCAGCTGAAGCATGCAGATATTTTTCCGGAAAAGCACAAAAACACACTGCACAACACCTGCCCAGCACTAGACCAACGGACACCATGTTCTGGTGAACATAGTGGAGCAGTAAGCAGCTAAAGTGCACATTATTTTTCTCAGGGATTGGTGGGGAGAAAAAAGAGAGCAGAAGGGACAGTGAATATTAGACGCATACTTAGATATATTTGTTCTGTAACCAGAACGGCTCCAAATAAAAAAATAATGTTGCTCTCTCTCTGCTGGATGTGTAAGAAGTGCTAATATGTCAGCGTTGTGTTTACGGCTTGTTTCTGCTGACCAAAGTGTCCTAAAAACTGTGAATGCATGTTTAAAAAGCCAATATACTACACCAAAGCTTTACACTATTGATAAGGTGATAACCATATGTAAGCCAGTGTCATTGCAGCAGGAAATGAGCAGCAAAATACACGTTTTGTGCTTTCACGTTCACCTTAACTACATTGGCCAGTTAAATTGCATTGGAAGGCGGCAAACCTTAAGTGTAGCGTTTAGAATACAACGTCAAAGTGTCGTTTATGACATTTTCAAAATGTCAAGATAGCAAAGCTCTGATAAAAAAAGAACCCGGAATTGTCCTTTTAACTAGTTTTCACCTTTATACTAGCATATAAGGTCAACATTTTTAAACTGAGAGCCCTTACGAAGTACAAAGTAAGCGACATAGTTTCGAGGCATTATTCACCTGCGTTTCTGTAGATGACAAATTAATCATGCCGGGCCTTTCAGAGAGGACGAGCTGAAGTGGTTATAAGCAGGCTGCACAAATGGTTAAAATAAAACGTGACCTTTTATTCTTATTCTTCTCCGTCACTGCAAACATCACTCAATACATTACGCTGGTGCTCTAAAAGCACTTGTACTGATCTCAAACACCTGTGAGTCAGTCAACCAAAGACCTGTGACTCATGCAGGACAGAGACAGGCGATGGAGAGAGAGAGAGAGAGAGAGAGAGAGAGAGAGAGAGAGAGAGAGAGAGAGAGAGAGAGAGAGAGAGAAAGGTAGAGGTGCCAAAGCCAGAGAACAAGACGGAGGGAGCACAAAGAACTGAATGACAAAAAAAGAGGGATTGAATGAGAAAAACAGTGTGAGGGTGAGACAGACAGAAAAAGAGGAAAAGAAGAATGTAGTGCAAAAGGGATTGCTGGGCTGTGTGGCCGCTGTGTGATCTTTGTGGCAGGAGCTTTGGCAGTAGAAATGAAAGAGCACATTCCTGTGGTTTCAGTGATTTGTGGTCTTATAAATAACCAGTGTGTGGGCAGCTCCGCTCTTCCAGTAGCTACGACCTGCTGCCCACTGAGGCAGGGCAAGAAAAAGAACATGTCAATACTTATTGGAGTGGGTGGCTAAGAGGTGTACTGTATGCATGTGTGTGGATGTGGGGACTGGGTAAGGTACAATTTAACATGATTTGGTCTACTTGTGAAAACTAGTCCTCAAAGCAGAGGCTATTTATTTACTATTTACAGAATTAAGGTTTTCGTAGGCTGGGGCGCATGCAATGATTTGTTCTAGATATCGGAAACGAATTAGGAAATACATAGTGTATACTCTAACATAGCAGGAAATGGTCACTGCTACCTACCATAGAATGTATTTAAGAAGTGGATGTAGTCACCATGATGTCCCCCATTGGTTTGTGGACTCCGGTTTTTAAAGACTGGCCATTGCAAACTTGTATTTTACACAAAATACCTTTTTAGGCAACCAAAATTATACAATTAACTTTCAAGAACTGAATACACACTGTCAAAGGGTCCAAGTTCTCAGACGAAAACACAGACAACTACCAAGCTTGACAACTTTGTAGCGACCTGTCACCCCAAAGGAGCCACGCCCTAAAGGATACCCTGCTTTACTGTATATTTTACTCTAAATGGGACCATAACTTACTAGCGTTTGAGACCATAGACTTGTGTTTATAATGTTCATGAGGTAATTAGTCAAGTAAGAAGTAGGGCAATTTTCTCATAGACTTCTATACAATCTGACCTCTTTTTGCAACCAGAGGAGTCGCACACTGCTGTACTTAAAAAGGAATGCAAGTTTATAGCACTTACGCTTTCATTCTTCAGTACCAGAGGTTGTGCCTACAGACCCTGAACTTGATTTCTATGGGATGTGATGTTGTTTTCTATTTTCTGTCATTGACTCACTTGTAATGTGCAGTGGACTGAATGACAAAAATGAACAATATAACTAAAATAAACATGTGTAAGGAAGTGAGTAATTTCTCACACCACAGGAAACATGTTCACTGGGAGTCACGTTCAGAGTGACCATTGCCTCATTCTATGTGATTCTTGTTTATCTAGTCCAGTAATAGTCTCACAACTGTGATGATGCATCTATGTGAAAAAAAGAACTGCAATGACATCTATTTTACTAATAATATACAATCACTTGGCACTGAAAACATCTCTTTGTTGCATTGCTTTTCTGAAATTGAATCTTAACATTTACTTTTAATTATATGTTAAGTGTTTGTTTACAATGACACAATGCCAATATATTCCTTTTTACGAAAAACACCATCGTTTTTGGTAAACATACAGCAGCAGCAGTGCTGTAATATCTTCGGATACATTTATACACTTCAAATAAAAAGTAATTTGGACTGCAGCCATCAAGACTTAATTATATGAGAGTTTCTTTATAAAAAGCAAATATAACAAATAATAATATGAAATCTAAAACTGTTAAATCCGAGAAGAATCTATTAACATTTATGCATGTTATATTGGGGGTTGGTTGGCCCGGGTTGCCATGAAAAACATTTCTGTTGAAGAGGGTTTAGAGGGCACAGCCATACAAAGTACGACAATGATGTGTGCTATGTTTACCCTGTGTGTATGTAAATGTCCCCTAAATTACACACCAAAGCTTCAAAGCATTTAGGTCAACCTTACATAATACATCTAAAACTCCGTCAATTCCCTGCGGTCACTATGAATCGGAAATTTACATCTGAAACCTGATATTTCACCTTTATGGGGCTTGTGTGTGCGTGTGTGTGAAATTAGTATTCACTTCAGAAAACGTAATTCACATTTGTGAATTACAGAAAGGCACATGTAAACAGAATTTGCTCTACTTCACTTTATATCCAAGCTCTTTGTTCATGTGTGCAAGTGTGTTTTTGCTCAGTAATGAAGTAGCCCCATGGGGGACAATTAGGACCTCACACAATGTGCTCAGACAGCAATTAAAACAGCTATTAGTGTGAGAGGGAGGACGAGTCAAAGA
Organism: Anoplopoma fimbria; assembly: GCF_027596085.1. Classification (NCBI taxonomy): domain Eukaryota; kingdom Metazoa; phylum Chordata; class Actinopteri; order Perciformes; family Anoplopomatidae; genus Anoplopoma; species Anoplopoma fimbria. The sequence goes on from NC_072466.1 coordinate 14,190,397, forward strand.
GAGCAAGATAAGAGAGGACAGAAAACTAGATAGCAAGACAAAGGCAAGAATAAACAGAGAATGAAATGTCCTTCACAGCTGAAAGTTCATTATTTCTTAAAAATGACTCCACAGTAGAGTAGATGAGAGGGCTCTCCACACTCACAGCCTACTCTAAAATGGAGTGGTAGAAGTGCAAATGCAACCATTTGAAGCAACAGATGAGAGCGTTATTATTCCAGCAGTAATGGAAAGGGATTCATGAAGAATGTGCATACTTTCAGTAAAACAAAGTCCAATTTATATAGACGTTTTCTAAATGCATCTACTGCACTGACTTCCATATGAGATGACACATTCTAAAACAACAACCTATTACTAGTGCAACACCTGTTTTTGGATAATAAAAACATTCAAATTTCAAAAAGGGTGTCATCACAACTGAACAAAATGAAATAATGTAAACTTCTTACTGAGACGGTTATTAAAATGCGATGAAACTGACAATCTCCAACCTAATTGTCTTTCTAATTCCATTTTATCACCTCAAGGAAATCAGCATGTACCACTAAATTCAGCTGTTAAGCAATTTCAAAAGCCATCAGCTGAATAATTGGTCTTGTAATCATGTATTATGTTTTTCAGTCACACACACACACACACTCCCCTACAGTATATGAGGAAAATTGTAGGTAAAACATTTTTTTACTAAGCTGTGAGAAGGGGGGGGATGTTCTGAGTAAAAACGTAATGTGAAAAAAACTTTTATTTATTTATCTACTAACTAATTTAACTCTAAATACTCAAACATACACATAGGTGAGTATGTCTCACCTGTAGGAGCTGTTGTCTGAACATGGGTTGTGAGCACGCACAACCACAAAGACGTGCTGGAAGTGTGAGCGAATGTTTTTGGGGGTGAAGGGGAGCGCCCCGGGCTCCTGGAACACAATCGTCACGATATCATTCCCAATATGGCGCTTCCGCAGTAACTGGAAAAGCACAAAGACAGCAGGAGAAACTAGAGTTAGATATTAAATAATAATATGAGATATCTAGAAAATGCAGAAAAACCAGAGTTTACCTAAAATGTACACTCACTGTGAACATAGAAAGTCTGCAGTGCTTTATATCGTGCATTATCTAGACAATTGCTACTTAAGCCATGTGTCAAAATAATTAGCTGCAACATGCTCGTCGACATAAAGACTTCAGCGTGTTGGAACTGTGAGCCCTGTCATTAACCTACCTGTTGCTTATTGTTGGGCGTGTATGGCAGCATGGTGGACACATGGAACATGATCTCATAGTCCTTGTTGGTGGTGTACATGGAGTGGGTGCCTGTCGAGTCAGCTGTGGAGATAGAAATAAATGTGTTGAAGTGTATTTTGTTACCATAAACATCTATTGCTATCAGATATGGAGAAATGTTTAGAACATGTCGAGGGACATTGATTTGACAGACAACGTCAAACCAAAAAACTATTCAAAATATACAATATGTATTAATTCTCTCTGAAACATTTTCATTATATCTCCTCAACTATGAACACGTGCGACCAAACATTATCGTTATTTTACCCATCTACCCCTGCTGCAAGTGCTGTTCTGGTGACAATGTGTTCTCTGAGCTCTTATCAGGCTCTGGTCGAAAAGAGAGCCGATGCGTGTTGATAACCGCCTACACAGTCTATTGATGGGCTCTATTCAGAGAACAAACCTTCACAAGGTGTTTAAAAGGCCATACTTAAACTAGCTAGATTACTTCAATTAATTACACTCCTTCTATAGGGAGTGCTTTGCATGGCAGTATTTAATCAACTAGAGGCTACGGAAGGTTGTATTACATGTCTTGCAAAAACCGACTGGGAGTTTTTATCTCACAGAGCATTATGGGGGATGACTTAATTGACATTAGAATAGCATGGAGTTAAATATGATATGATTTAGACATCAATCTCTATGGCGAATGCAGAGGTGGACGGACAAAGGAGAGAAGAAGAGAATGCATAGGCCATCAGTTTCTCCAATAGAATAATTTGACACCAGTGGCCATCTGTCACATGTCTGAAATAAAAGGAACTTTTGATATAAGGGTAGAGTGCCTAGAGGGGAAACAGAAGAATCACTGAAAGTAAGCCAGAGGGATTAAAGCAGACTGAGACTAAGGATCTCAGTTCACGCAGGGCATGAACTCAATAAGTAGTGCTGTAGACTATGAAGTCTATCTTTGATGTGTGCACAGGAATGGATGGCCCACTAAGCTGGTTTACCCACAGTGGTTTAAACTATTGTCAGATCTGTGTCTGTAACACCGATTATGAGGGAGTTTTCCGAGGCCCCCCACACACCCCCACATGATGGTGCCCAGAAACACACATCCTTATATACTTTTTATTAATTTAGGAAATAATTTGGACCACTAAGCTGATAGCATTTGCTGCTGCGATATGTTCCCACTCCACAACTCTTTCTCTGGTCATATTTACATATCACCATTACATATTACATAAAAAAAATCCTTCTTATATCAGTCACAAAACAATCAGCGCTTCAAGTAATGAATTATCCAGACTCCTTTAATCAATGAGAACTTCTACATAGTGAGTTTAAGTGTCACTGTGACACCGTCTGAAACTGTATTTGTTGGAGAACTTGAGATTTCTGTACATGTACATACTTTTGGCATCCAGCTGGGCCCGGTACTTGGAGAAGCCTTTGAGTCTAACCCTCTCCCCCAGCAGATGAAGGAACTCCTCCAGTGCAGGACCCGCTGATTCATTGTTGTACATCTCCTCCTCGCTGCTCTGGCCTGCCATGCAGTACATCACCCCCACTTTCCGCTGGAAACTCAACTATTGAAAGAACAAAGATTGGTGCAATGAAAAGGGGGGGCACACATATTATTGTGTAGAAATCATGTCGGAGTCACCATGTTGACATTTCAGGGGGAACTCATGTTGGCATTTTAAGAATAAGCACCTTGGGTTGTTCTGCAGTGATCGCGGTGCCATTTTCCAGAGAAATCATGTTGACATTTTCAGAGAATCAGCTTTTGATGATTGCATCGGGGTGCATGAGTATCAAGGAGCTTGATTTGTATTTTTCTCCTTTTTAAGGTCGAGGTGTGTGTGTCACATTGTGGAGACTGTCCTTCCTTTTGGGGGTAAAATAGAGGGTATTGGTGTAAGTGTGTGTGGGGGCCGATATGTGAGGGAGTTTATCTACTGTAATCCCACATAATGGTCTGTGGGAGTGAATGAATACATTTAGTTTAAATAGAAATATATAAATTAAAAATAAATATTATATCTCTTTTTTAACAATATTTCATACAATATGTATCTTCTTTTTGTATTTGTTATAATATTGTGAATTTGTTTTATATTATATAGGTGGAGGCTTCAAATAAGCCGAGTGGGCTTCTGCCTCTTCCTGCACTGTAATATTATTTATCAATGTTTATATTTTTCAATTGTGCAAATAAACTAAAAAAATGTTTCTTATCAAATATGCTGAATGGATCGTATTTTTAAGAATTATGAGGACTTTTTGAAGTCTGAATAATACTGTATTTTTACTAAATGTATAGCAGTAAAAGAAAATACAGAATTCTTCCAATATGAGCAATCAAAAGAATAAATCAAAGTTATCTAGCGCACATCAGTTTTCCTAACTGTTTCGACTTACCCCCTGCTCATCCAGCTTCATTAGCTGCTCAGTGACCTTTGGTGTGTTGAGTGCCAGGCGCAGGCAGTGGACATTGAGCTCAGGCACCAGGTACTCCAGCACCTCTTTGAGGGGCAAGCCTCGAGCTAGACCGTGCTTGGATGTGGAAGGTACTGCGTCTTCCAGGATGGAGCCCCTCAGGGTATTCAGCTGGAGACAGCACAACCAGAGGGAGAGGAAAAAGATTATTGGGAAATACAAGGATCAGGACAATAATGATTTCTTGAGTTTTTTTACACTGAATAAGAGATTTTAAATCTCAATGGAAATATCCTAGATTTATAAAAGTTAAATATGATAAAAAATAATTTAAAAAAGCATTTTTTTTCTCCATTGATCAGTTTAAAATACTTGAGTACTTCTATTATCAAAACTACTGAATACAACATTTTGAAACACTCCGACACTGGAACACTGTGCTTTTATCTGCATAAAAGCCTGTTTTTGGCAATTTCTTATAACAGTCTATCACTCTGCAGTATTGCAGATGCTTGGTCACAATAACGGAACCAGATTTAGTCTGGCTTAGTTGATTTGCTGCTTCTGAACATTTTTGGCGGGTCCCTCCCTTTCTGCTCATAAAGCTATCAGTAGAAGACTAGTAAGTCTATGTTTGGAAACTGCAAGAAAGCCTGTTATAAGCCTAAAGGCCTATGTTATTATATTCAATTTACAGCATAAGAGGGGTTTTTTTTAAAGATAATCACGGCCATCAATGCATCATGAGCCTCAAAATCTATATTTTTTAAAAAATTGGTTCTGCAAGACTACATTCACTGCTTATGCAGGTAAACTGTCTGGCTAAGAATGCATGTAGGTTTTGCTACTTTAGTTTTTGTTTTTTTTATGGGGACTTTAAGGCTTGAGGCAAACTCGAGGAGGACATCTATGAATAAATCAAGATGACTGTGAAAGGTCCAGGGCCTAAATATCCATCAACAACAAATAAAAAACACAGCTGGATATCCGTAGTGGTACCAAGGCTCTTGAGAGTCACTTATATGTGTTGTGTGTCTTCACATTGTGTTCAGTAGGCCCAAGGTTAGTGCCAACATCCCCAAGTTTAAACAAACTGAAGAGAAGTATTTTCACTTAAGAGAGGACAATAGTTGTCCTCACTGGACACATCTCTTTAACATCAGCACATCCCACTCACTCCCACAAAGGCACACATATATATATCTATACCTGCCCAGCTCCCTTTTCTGTAAATAGCAATAACAGAGGAGATAGGGAGTCAGGAGAAAGGAAAGAATTAAGGAAAACGCATCACAGTAGGTTGTGCGTCATCCCAAGTGATTGGAAGGCCTATTGCTCATGGTGCGCTTCAATACAAGAGCAATGCTTTCCCTTCTCTACTAGAATACTTTTGGTGCTATTTTAGTATCATTTAGCTGTGAAATGGCACAGCTCAGTCCTTCACAGATGAAGGCTGAAAGAGATGGTAGGTGGGCGTTCAGCTCAGAGAATGAGGACATGGATCTCTGGCTCGAGTGTCTATAGGAGGGGATGGCAGCAGAGCCTAAAGGGATTCACACAAGATTGCCGATCGAGGCGAACAGTAGATTGAGCATTGGGAATAAAAAAAAATGTTTTATCAAAAACATGCTATAATTTGAGGTGGTGCTAAGGAATGGAGGCGGAGGCTTCTAAGGTCTTAAGCCATATCTGACAACCTTGAGTTGAAGCATCAATTTCTCCCTCCAACTGTGTTGTTCAATAAGCAAAGCTATGATATATTACGCCTACACAATTTGA